>NC_143145.1:70211295-70514325 GCF_059928025.1 Delphinapterus leucas | reverse complement strand
AAAAATCCTACATGTGGTGGAATTGTCACCGTTTAGTATATAGATATTGTTAAGCCTTTGCTAATGAAAGGCCATGCAAAGTTTAAGCCAAATCTTGAAGTCTGTCCCAAACTGGGTCTGTGTTATAGGTGCCAATTAATGAGTGAAACTTTAAAAAAATTTGTCATTTATTATTTATTTTTGGCTGAGTTGGGTCTTCACTGCTGCACGTGGCCTTTCTCTAGTTGCGGCACACGGGCTTCTCGTTGCGGAGCGCGGGCTCTATGCGCGTGAGCTTCAGTGGTTGTGGCACATGGGCTCAGTAGTTGTGGCTCGCGGGGTCTAGAGTGCAGGCTCAGTAGTTGTGGCACACGGGCTTAGTTGCGCTGCGGCATGTGGAGTCTTCCCGGACCAGGGATCGAATCTGTGTCCCCTGCACTGGCAGGTGGATTCTTAACCACTGCACCACCAGGGAAGTCCCTAATGAGTGAAACTTTAGGTTGCTTAGGTGTTTCTGTGTATTCAGTACAACACAATTTAGGTGAATCTTTTTTTCCTGACAACTAGTGAATAGATTACATTGAGATTTTTGTTTGATTTCCTCGTACACAAATAAATAAGTTGTATACCTTTCACAGCATCCTAGATATACTAGCTATTTGCTGCGACCAGTGCTTGTCACCCTAAGTCATCCTATAAATAGTGTATTAAATTCCTTAAGACAGCTCTATGAATGAATGAGAGGAAGAAGGAGCAAAGAGAGGGTGGGACGAAGAGGAGGGTGGTACATGCCATGGCCATCTGAGGGAGAGGCAGCCAGTCGAGACCATTTTGCTTTCTGGACTTCTACACGGGTATGAAAAATAATTCTTCTGACTTTTATCTTCGTTTGAAAAAGCCATACGTGCTTTTTGTAGAAAATATAGTTTGTAGAAAACAAAACTGAAAAAAGTGCAGTCTTTGTTTCCTTTAAAATAATCTTGAAAGGAAAAGTATTTTTTGTCACCTCACTATATGTTCCAAGGTCCTGGTTATCTCAGTTGACTCTGTCCTTAGGGACAGGTGTGCATAGCTTCAGTTTCCTTGGCGGAGTGGTTTGTTTTCAGGCCAAAATAGCTGAGAAGCTATTTTGAAAATGCGCAGTATTAATCACTAGGGAGACTTAACTCAGAGAATCCGTAATGCATAAAAACTAATCATTACCATTTCTTAAAGAAACAATGCAAAGACCCCTTTGATAGTGGATAAATAGTTTAATCCCAAGCTATAAAAAAAAGATAGTATATTATCTTCAGCGATTTACATAACGGACTAAGGCTTTACTCCTTCTTTTATATGTCTGTCTGCAAAATTTGCTGTCACATAAAGCCAGTTCAATGGAAGACTCCCCCTAGACATTTTACCTGCAATTAAGGTAGTTACCTCTATATGTGTGCTAGAATTTCCCCAAGTGTGGCCAGATGAGGGACTTAATACAGGCCCTGATAGTAAATACTTAATCATTTATTATAATTAGAAGCTCAGAGATACTATACAGATACAGCCCAGGAATTAAAGAAACACAAATATTAAGGTACAAATCAGTTTATTTTTTCATCTATAGCTGTGTAATTAAGAGTCAAGCTTGGGTTCTAGTCATGGTTTCTTGCCAAGTACTTGAAGTTCTCATGCTAATTACTATTTTGTAGTTTGCCTGATTTTTTTTTTTTTAAATTCTACTCATTGATATCAGCTCACTAGTCTCTTTGTGTCTAAGAGGATGGCTATCTATAGTAAGTGGCTTCTCCTCTCTGTCTTTTTTTTCCCTCCCTAAAACTAAAAATATGGATTCTGTGATTATCCTTCTAGCCAATAATTATCCATGTTTATTTAGGGTATACTTCTAACATACTCTTTCTTCTTCGACAGTATTCAATTCGTGTCGAATAACTGACTCACTTAGTTCCTGTAGTTTTTTTGTTTTCTAATAGCCCTTCTTTCTGTTTACTGAATCTGCTTTATTTTTTAAAGGGTCTCTATCTCTCTATCCATCCATCCACCCACATACATCCCCCTTTGTTTTTTTGGTTTTTTTTGCGATACGCGGGCCTCTCCCTATTGTGGCCTCTCCCGTTGCAGAGCACAGGCTCCGGATGCGCAGGCTCAGCGGCCATGGCTCACGGGCCCAGCCGCTCCGCGGCATGTGGCATCTTCCCAGACCGGGGCACAAACCCGTGTCCCCTGCATCGGCAGGCGGACTCTCAATCACTACACCACCAGCGAAGCCCCACCCCACCCCTTTCGTTTTAAATGAACTCTTAAAAGGAGTATGATATTTTTAACTTGAAAGTTAAGAAATACAAGCTGAATTTAAGTCAAATGGTAGCTTACTTACGACAAATTAACCCCTGCCTCATACTTTCAAGCAAAGTATGACACAGGTATTTAATGTTTCAAAACAAAGTAACATTCTTATAAATGATTTTCTAGTTAGTAACATCTGACACGTTTAGATTCGTAGGGAATCTAATAGGATCCAAGGGTAAAAATAGCACTTTTGTTACATAAATGACAGACTCAAACATTGGACTTTGACTTGAAGGAAGTAGAAATTAGGAATTTTTTTAAAGGGTTTGAGATCAGTAAGTCAGAGAATAAAGTGATTTAGGAGGGAAAAATGACAGCAAAACGGTGATTATTTCAAAGACAAGTGATACGTACTAAAGGAAAATTCTAGTTCTCGGAAGAAAAAAGAATTCAGCCCAGAGCCCCAGGAATAGCAAAAACACGAATGTGTTGGACAGTTGTACCTGGCATAGGGCAAGATCAGAATGCGCAATCACTTGCCATGAAAGTAAGCAAATATATCTGTCCTTGAAAAGAATATTGATCGAGTGAAGGTACAGCGTACTACAAGTTGAGCTGAATCACTGTTTTCTTCTGTAATCATGCAACATTGCTTTTAAAAATTCCAATAAAGGGCTGAATGTAGATTTGACAGGTTGGAATCTGCTCCTGTGCTGGGAATTATTAGAGCTATGCCTAACCAGTACATACCAGTACACACTCATTACAACACAGTGTACGTAATTGTTTAGTTCATCATTACCTCTAGAAGAATGCATAATTTGTTAATATGCATGTTAATAAATATGCAATACATATATAATGTACATATGCATTCACATGCATAATATAAAAACATATACGGACCATAGTATCTAGGACCTGTCAGTATTTGTACCTTCCAGAAGGTGAAAATTCTTCAGTAAACTGCATTTCAGTAATTCACTTATGTTTAAAACAAAAGAACGTTTGCTTTTAGATATTGCATTTTTATGTTTATCATCTGGCACAAAGCTAGCTTTTTTCCAACCTGACTTGGGCACCATAGAGTGATCTGACCTGCATGTCACAGCTTCTTGTCTTCCCTCATCCGGAGGCGTCCCGTGGCTCTGTGTCGGGAAGCTGAGGTGGCCCTGGCCAATGGCTTTTCCTATTGCCAGCTAATCCCAGATTATCTGTGGATACAAAAGAGAGCAGTTGGAGAAATGGAATCCTTCCAACTCCCAAGGCTGGTGCCATTCATCATTTCCTAAAACCATTTAATACTTAGCACCCAGAAAATTGTCCATTAAATTATGACAGCAAAGTAATTCCATACCCTCTCTTTCCAGCCACTTTAGCCCTGGACTTAGTCATTGGCACAGTCGAACATAAAATCAGATAGTCTGGGACACATGAAAAACAACAACACTTCTGTGAAGATGACGTTCCTTGTCACTTCTCGAAATGGACATTTCTAACAATGATAAGGAAACCTCTATGACAGGCAACTCAAGGAAATGTAAAGTGACAACAGCGATACCAGTTCATTTTTTACACCTCCATTTAATGCTGGTCCAAGATTATGTGAGAATTAATGGCTTTAACATCGGAATACCTACAGACACAAGTTCCTCTTTGAAAGCCAGTGACTCCTGACTCTCCCTCAGATTCAATTTTTATTTCTGAGCACTGGAGAAAAGAGGGCTTCTTAGCCCTTCCAGAGTTCTAGGCTCACTTTATTTATGTGTTAATGCCAAATCTTTATACTGTAGGCTGCTATGTCCACCATTCTGACGTGCTTCTGTTTACTTTTGTACTGTGGATTGAAGGAAAACTTAGGATCCATTTCTGAAAGTTATCTGGTTAGCATATGTCTTCTGAGAACTTGCTCACATCAGTGGAGGAAAGAACACTTTGCCTTTGATTTTTCATGCTAAAGGAAAGCTAGTTGGTCTGAAAAGATCATTTCCTCCACCCAGTGCCTGGTAAAGTAAGAGGAAACCAGTTGATCTGATTTAATAATTGTCAGTTGGTGAAGACATCACAAATGGATAAAACCTACAGAGATATCTAGAGCAGCGTTAAAAACAATAGGCTTGTGTTTCTCTGTAACGTTCTCCTATATATAAGTAATAAGGTATATTACTAAGGAGTATAGGGCGTGTATGCGGGGTGGGGGAATAAGAAAAAAATGATCCTAAATTATAAATTCAAGATTTTCGAAAAAAACAATAGGAGAAGAATAGGATTTGGGATTTACTTAGATTTTGCAATGGTCATCCTCAGATTTGTGCTGGATGTTCTATCATCCTGGCTATATCATTCTGTTCAAGTACAAATAGCTGGGTCAGCTAAGACTGCTGCTTGTACAGTAGAACCAGGGGAGTTGCCCAAGATGCTACGCCAGTTCACAGACAAGTTAAAACAAGTTTGCATATAAAATGAGAAACCATAACTAATTAACACCAGGCAGGTGGCCTTGATGGAAATTTAAAATCCAACCCGGGTCAGCAGGGAATACAAACTTGGCAGATGAAACTGTAACTGAAATGATCCCCCCAAGACCCGCCAAGTGAGCCTTGAGTCAACAGCCCTTCGAAAAAGCTTCCCGTGCCAGTCATTTCTGGGAAGATAGAGCCAAGGACAAATGACTGTAAATCTTAAAATGAGCACGATCACATTAAGATCTCAGGGCCTCCGCCCCCGCTCCCCCAGCTTCCCTGCGTTCACGCGGAGTTTTCTTAAATGCCAGCATCATTTTGTGAGAGCAGAAGTGGGACCAGCCTAGAGGCTGCTCCCCACGCACTTATGTATTAATAGCAGGGAGGACAGTGTGGGGAGGGGCAGGGGAAGCTTTCAGCAAAGGAGAGGGTGTGAAGTTTTGCTGGAATTAGCTGGAGTGGAGAGGGAGGAAATATTTAGACTCCTGTTGAGTGCCAGAGCAAAATCAGATACCAGTAAGGACTGAACTCTCGGAGTAACAGCCAGAATAGCTGAAGCGTTGGGAGTGAAAAATAATTTTACTGCCATGTGATGGGCAAGAGAAGGAAGGCTGAGAAGGTGAGGATGAAATACAGAAGTAGAGAGAAGGGGGCTGAGGTGTGATTTCTATCACAATGCCATGATGAGATGACTCAGCGATGGATTCCTGCTTTGCTTTCTTTTCCTCCCTGAGGGACACGTAAAATGCTGGGATGTCAATGCTGGAGGGGCCCTTAGAGATGATCCCGTTCACGGCCCTCAGTTTATAGCTGAAGAAGCTGTGGCCTGGAGGGGAAGTGTCTCACCCAAGGCCACGGTGAATTCTTTAGCAGAGCTGTCTGGAAACCCGAGACTTGAGTCTTTCCGTTTGTTGCCCTTTCTATTCAAGAGGAGCGAATGCTTTTACTGCTCCCTGTTCACTCGCTTTATTGATTAATTTCAAAGGCAAACAGAGATTCTGAAGAGAACTGGAGCTTGGGTAGCAATCAAAACAATAGATGGATCATTCCCTGTGAACCGATATTAATTTGAAATTGGTGGGTTTTAAGGGGTCAGCACTGTTCTGAACTGAGCACGGGCTTGGTGGAAAAACTACCCTCAGTAAGATTTTACTTTTTCCGATTCTGAAAAAAATCGGTACACTTACTTGAGGAACTGAAAATACAAGACTGCTTCATAGAAGCATCACTTATACTCTTACTACCGAGAAATAACCACTGCTAATATTTTGCTGTTTCCTTCCAGGTTTTTCTAACATATTACATTTATAAAAATTAAGATCATCATAGAATTTTTAAAAAATCAACTTTATTGGGTTAAAATTTACATATAATAAACTCATTTTTAGGGAAAATGTTGAGGTTCTGACAAGTGCAATTCAAGCCGCCTTGGCGCCTCGTTGCCTGTCCTCTTGCGCACAGCTGTGCCAGTCCTAGGAGCCTTCATTTCTCTCCTGGTCTCTGTCTCAAGCTCTGTCTGTCTCTCTCTGGCTGTCTGTGTCTGTCTCTTTCTGAGTCTCCGGTCCTCCAGATTCTCAACGTATTCATGTAGGGAAATCACGGACACTCCCTATCCCTCCTTTATTTTAATCCAGAGGTCCCTCTGCGTGGGCTAGTGGAGGAGTATACTGGAGAGGAGGAAGAAAGAGGCCCGATTATTTCCAACTAAAGATGTTATTTAGGTATTTTGCTTATCAAAGGACAGTTTTGCTCTCTAAATGGAAGTCGGGTTCTCTGTTACCCTATGAGAATAATTTAGATATTTTCAGTATTTAGTCTTTTCATCCAAGAAATCGGTATGTTTCACCAAGGTTTTATTTCTGTTGTTGGGTTTTTTTTTGGTTTTTGGTTTTTTGCCCTAGAAACAGCCATTTCTTAATCCCCTTTTCTTCTGAGTCATCCAGTAGTAATACTGACGCTCGTGATGATATTTAGAATCTAGTGCTTGTAACACATCACATCACTTAATTCCCTCAGCAACCGTGTGAGATGAGCCTTGTCATTCTCATTTTGACGTTGAGCTTATTATAGCTGGTAATGGTTACCAGCTATTTTGTCCTTATTTTGTTATTAATATATTTATATACACACTAAGCAAATATTTTTGGATTTTTCTTTCTTTCCCTCTTACCATCTATCATAAACATTATTAATAATGATGAACATTATAGCACAGTGTTTCAGTAACAGGACATCAGAGGAGAACTATGAACTTTCCCCAAGAATTGGCTTTCTCTTCTGGGGAAAGGGTTGGTGTGTTTTCAGTTATGTGAAAGGTAGTTGCACTGTGGTAGGCAGAGGTATGGCTTTGTTATTCCCTTTGTTTGGAGATTATGATTTTAAGAGACAGGTGCCCAGTGGACAAGGGACGACGGACTGTTGTGGTCTTTTGATGAGCCTACTGGGCTAGGCTACACTCCATTATTCAATCAAACGCTGATCTTGGTGTTACTGTGAAGGTGTTTTGTAGATGTGATTAAAGGCCATAATCAGTTGACTTTTCTGAGGGCAGTTGTCCTAAGTAGTCTGGGTGGGCCTGATTCAATCAGTTGAAAGACCTGAAGAGCAGAGATGAGGGCTCTCTGAAGAAGAATTTTGCCTGTGACTTCATTAAGTTTTGTGAATAACTTACTGTATAGAATTAGGGAATGTGAGATTTTCAGGATTTTACCTAACTTGACATTAAAGTTACTCGTGTGTATGGAATTCAAGTTTTTTTCACTAACTTCCCTATAAATAACCACAGGGGCTTTTCTACCCCATGTGTTGAGACTTTCATTGGATATAGTTCCTTGAGAAGGTATTCCTCAATTCATTAGACTGAAGGGGACTCTAAGTTTTAAAAAGGGGGGATATGAGGGATCTCCTGCTCTCAAAAGGCTTTCTAGAAAATTGTTGGGGAAGAGGCTTTTCACTGAAAGCTGGGAGGCTGAGTACTTCAGTGGTTAAGGAATGGATGCTCAACTAATTAGATGCAGTGCCCCCTCTATGAAAGAAAGGCACAATTTTCTACATTACATTTGCCATCTTGAAATGAGATTCACTGATAATATAACCAACCACACACACATTAAAAAAAACAATAATAATATAATACCCTAACTAGGATGTAGCTGAAACTAAAGGAAAGCCATG
Source organism: Delphinapterus leucas (assembly GCF_059928025.1). NCBI lineage: Eukaryota > Metazoa > Chordata > Mammalia > Artiodactyla > Monodontidae > Delphinapterus > Delphinapterus leucas. The sequence goes on along the minus strand of NC_143145.1, from coordinate 70,506,424 downwards.
TACAATAAAATAACACCTGTTTCTGAATGTGTTTGGGCATGGCTATGAGCATAAGGGTTCATGAAGGAGTCTGATGTTTGCCTAGTCATAGAGTTCCTGTCAATGGCACAGGTGCAAATGTAAACTGGAAAGACAAATTACACTGGTGGCTTGGTTGTCATGAGGAGTGATGCAACTGGTGATGTGGTTTTCTGATACAGCGAACAATTCTTGGTGGACTTCAGAACAAAGTTAATTACAATTTTTCCCTCAATTTACATGGCAGTTGCATTTCAGGAAACATAATGGGATCTTAAGATAGTGCAAAAGTACTTTCTTTGTATATAAAATTGGGTCATGTTCCAGGCTCAGAACGTTATAATAGGTTTTTATAAGCTCCGGGGAGCAGAGAATTTCATTCACCCAGGACCCCTGAAAGAGGGGCTAGCACGCGGCACACATTTAGCTTATATTTGCATGAATGTCTGAAAGTTTATCAGCTCCATGAAATTAGGAGGGACATTTGAGAATCACGCAGGATGAGGGACAATTCTCTGCTGTGCAGGACCACCCCACACCCTGCAGGACAGCTAGCGTCCATCGCCCTTGCTCTCTAAAGCCAATAGTGTTTCTAATCGTCGCGAGAACCCCAAAAGCCACCACCACAAATTTCCAAATTGCCCCTTTGGGTGGTACTGTTGAGAACCACAGAATTAAGTAACGATGTGGGTATGGCGTCTGTCCACCAGATGCCAGGGAAAACCCACTCACAGAAGTGATGCCTGAGCCAATGGCAATGGGGAAGCCCTGTTACAGGGACTGTCTGCTTTGAAGTATGTGCACGACAGTGTGGATATGGCACTGAGGGAAAAGTCAAAGCTTTGGAAAGGGGTGTGTGATGTGGGGCACAGCCATCACCAGCTCACAAGGACCTTTGTGCGAATTACAGAAGGGTCTCCTCTCTGGGCAGGCCAGTTAGGATAAGGGCTCAGTCTGGTCGCTGTTAAGAGCGTATGGAAGCCACATGGCCTGGCATGTGGAACTCTGCTTGGAAATCAGGTGCCTCTCCTGACCTTTTGGCCCAAGCATCCTTTTTATAGGACCCGACTTGGACTCACCTTGCTGGATTTCCACATGAGACAGAAGTCAAGTGTCAAGAGCAAAAGATAAGTCAATCATGGTGTTGAGAAGAGGACTAAAGGGATTAAGACATGAACAAGAAAGCACAGGTGAAAAGAGGATACATTTAATGAAATCTACCAACAAGTTGAGGGCGTCATCCCCTCATACTTTGTGTCATAAAGCTGGGTTATACTGGTGGCTTAGTCTATGTGGAATTCTTTGTGGAAGTTTGGAGCATGGATAATTGGTGCCCTTTGGGGTAATGAAGTCTTGAGGTGTTTGTCAGAATTCTACTAGCTAAATGTACAGTTAAATTGACATGTACCAGGAAATCTATTTACAGTGTTCAGTGGTGTATATATTTTGTGGGAAGAGTTATTCTTGACTAGGAAATCAAACTCCAAGAATCAAAGGGCCTTCCTGGGGAGAAGGAAACCAGAGAAGGTCTTTAAGGACATTTCCTTAAGGCCACCACAGAACCCATTGGCCTGCCCTGCCTTATGCCAAAATGTGCCCCCCGCTTTTGTGGCCCCTGACTGCTCACAGCCTCAGAATTCTCCCTCAACTTGACAAGCGTAGAGAAACGTGGACAGATTCTTATTCTTTGTCTCTGGTTTGTTGATGCTCCATGTGGATCAGCCCCTTTGTTTGAACTGTTCATTTCATTGTCAGTTTGTTTCATTTCCTTATGATTTTGTTAGAGGGAAGATGTCTCATGTCATAGGTGGCCCACTAGGAGACACCCCAGTACCACCAGAAGGCCTTCTCCCAAACATACATAGGGTGGGTACATCAGTAAGGATAGGCTAAGTCATGCTGTGTAAAAAATAAAGTTGAAAATCTCAATGGCGTAACAGAGCAAATCTTATTTTTTGTTCACACAATGTCCCCTGCAGACCCAATCCAGCTCTCCAGGGAAGTGATGGTTTAGGACTCTCGGCTACTTCCATCTCCTGACACCTCCATCTCCTCCTGTTCGTTGATCACCGTGGCATGGAAGAGAGTTATGGGGTGTCTTGACACAGCAATTTAATGTTTTAGCCCAGAAATGTGATATGTCACTTCTGCTTGCACCTAATTGGTTAGATTTGGGGGAATTGTCTTCCTGTGCCCAGGAGAGGAGAACCTGGTATGAGTGAGCACTAGGGACGAACTAATACCTGCCATAGATACCATAGCAGGTGTATTAGTTTGCTAAGGCTGCAATAACAAAATGTCCTAGACTGGGTGACTTCAACAACAGAAGTTAACTTTTCCCACATTTCTTGAAGTTAGAAGTCCAGGATCAAGGTGTCATCAGATTTGTTTTCTACTGAGGCCTCATTATGTTTTCCCAAATTGCAGGGCACAGCTGACCTTTGGGTTTGTCCTCATTTGTACAAGTGGGATGCCTCCATTATGTTATTTGATGATGGCTGGTTGGACCGAGTCATACTAAAGAAGGACCTGGATGTAGGCTCTAGTCATGTCCTTAGAGACTATGGGTAGATTTTGGCAAAAACTGAAGATGGGGTAATACTGTTTTTCCTGTCTTCCTGCTTCTGCCATCAGCAACCTTTTCCAATTTTTTTGTGCTTTTCTCTTCCAGTGTTTAAAAAAGTGGGTTCATTCTTGTCCTACTCCCACAAGGAGGTGTATTTTTTCCCTAATGGGTTCCCTCACCACGGAATTTTAATACCACAGATATACTCTATATCTGTTTATTTACCTTATGTATATCTGTGATTTATACAAAGAAGAGTAAGGTTTTTTTTTTCATCCCCCAAGAGCCAATTTTTGCCCTCTTTGTTGTTCCATTGAAAATCCATGTTCTAGGGCCAACTGGATGAAAGAAAGCTTGTCCAGGAGTTGGTCTAAATTAGCGAGTGGAATGGCCAGCCCAGTGCTGTCTTCTGCAGACTTGAGGTGTCAGCCAGGCACTCATATTGTGGCCCTGCACTGGTGCACAGATCACCCTGTAGTAGAAGGTCCACCTTTCACATACTTAGTGAAACAGAGCAGGGATTCATCATGTTCCAGCCTCTGGCAACCTTAAGAAGGATTTGCAAAATTCCTTCTTCTGAAATTCATTAGCTTCGTGCCCCAGAGTGTGGTCGCCTCTGGCCCTTCAGGAGCGGGTGGTTTATGTGAGAGCGATATTAATGAGTGGTCACAGCCATTCTGGGCCGCATTTATCCACATAAATGGATAAATTTATTTTATTTTTTTTCTCATGGTTTCCACCAGGAAGAGCTCTCATTACGTTTAACTAGCTTAAGCTGCAATTTCAATATTAACTCCTCATCAAAAGGCTCTAGAGCCTCAACCGTGGCTAGTCGATGCCTAAAGCAATGTGGGATTCTAAACACACGGTCATCAAATTGCTTGTGTATGTTTTCCTGAAGGAACCCATCCAGGAGCAAGGCTGCAACCCTTTATTCTTTTGCCTCAGCTTGTATCTGCTTCCTCACACTCTGTGATCTCTTCAGAAAGCTTGCTCTCCGAGGTCCTCAAATTGCTTGTGTATGTTTTCCTGAAGGAACCCATCCAGGAGCAAGGCTGCAACCCTTTATTCTTTTGCCTCAGCTTGTATCTGCTTCCTCACACTCTGTGATCTCTTCAGAAAGCTTGCTCTCCGAGGTCCTCACAAGGTCCTTGACCTGTACTCTGAAGCTCCGAGTGGGTCACTTAGTGTACTCTCACGTCAGCACTTCCGCCCCACTGGTGGCATCGGGATCTCCTAAAGGAAGCAGCCCAGTTAGTGGGCTGGTGGATCAGGGACAGGAACCTTTCCTGAGGTCTGGATGGACTGGTGTCCTTACCGGTGTGGTGGGACAGCACAGCATTGAGACTGTCTCTGCCACGATGTGTGGAATACCTGGGCTCTGGTTCAAATCCCTGTTCTACCACATCCTGTGAGACCTTAGAAATTACTTAATTTTTCTCTGCCTCAGTTTCCTCATCTGAAAATGGGGAAAGTATAGAAGCTACGTCACATGGGATGTTGTGAGGATTCAGTGAGTTAACACACGGGAAGCGTTTAAACTATTGTCTGGTACCTACTGAAGTGCTTGGTAAATTTTGGCTGCTATTCCTACCACCTACTATGATGATGCTTCTGCTACCCCTGCTGTCCTTCCCAAACCTTGTGAGTGTTCCTTCATCCATGTATGGGGGATGGGAGGTATCTTTTGAGCATGTTTCTCTCCTTTAACTGTAGCTGTGACATGGATCCTCACCCTACTCATCTAAGTAAACAAAATAATAGCTCAGAAGCATATATGTATTTGTCTCATTAAATTCTTATTGCAGTTGCATTGTATATAGATCTTTGGTATCAGTTGTAACCTGAAATTAGATTGGGAACTCCATCAGGTCTGTCATTCATTCATCAAACATTACTGTGTGCCACTCCTATCACAGTGGGGATAGAAGACTGAGTCAGGTAGTCCCCCCTCATCAAGGAGCTTATGGTCATAAGACAGAATAATGTGTAGGTAAAAATAATTTTAATAATAATAATAGACATTTGCTCCTTGGCAGGCTGTGCTGAGCACTTTTCCATTTGTTTCTTAACTGACTTCTGAAAACAGTCCTACAGCACAGGGAGGCAGAGGTCCTGGAGTTTAAGTAGTAAGTGAAAAAGTGAAGAATTAAACCTTGGTCCTTCTGACTTCCGAGCCTGTGGTATGCCCATTCATGACACAAGCCATGAGACAGTGTCACAAGGCTGCTTGGGGGTTCAGAGGAAGGAGAAGTCACTTCTAGCTGCTGTGTTTGTGGTGCAGGTGTGCTTACAAGGAAGGTGTGGTGGCAAAGGTAGCTTTTTAACAGTTCATGCCTGGGACTGGTGGGTGGAATTTATCAATACATGGGAAAGAAGCATCCTGTGAAGGACCAGAGTAGAAGCGCTAGACATTACTGTGAAGCTGGTCATTTCCAGGCCCCTGTATATAATTTGTTTTGACCAAAATAAAGGATATGAGCAGGGAAAGTCCAGCTGGAGACATCTTAGGTCCAGACTCCATAAGGCCTTGAATGCCAGATAAAGAGTTTGCTTTTTTTTTTTTTTCCTCACTAGGGTAGTCTGGGAGAGTAGAGAGATTCCCCAGCCATCAAATTGGATGCTACTGCATGTGAACAGTAACGTGACCACTTACCAGTCAGCTGGGGAGTATGCCTCAAACTCTCTGATCTTCAGTTTTCTTGCTGATGACCTCAGTAAGGATTTATTCATGCTTGTTTGCGGAATGGATGAAGGGACTACCTCATCCTACCTCATATTTTATCATTGTGAGAATGACAATAACCAAGGCAAAGCACAAGCTTAGCAGTCAGTACATGGCAGCTACCATCGTTAATAAGTAGAGATGTGTCCTTGAGGTTGTTAGGCAATGGGGTGGCATCAGTAGAGGTTTTTAGGCGATTTCTCTAGCACATGTGTCTGTGAGGAAGAGGAAATACTGCAAGTGGGGCGCTCAGCAGGAAGCCACTGAGTAATGCAACGGAGAGAGAATGAGAACCTGAATGGAGGTGCCTGATATGAGGCCCTTGATGTGTCAGGCGCGGGGTCAGTGCTGTTGGCTGCCTGTGGGTGACCAAGAATCCGCCCAGGAAGCCTCTGTGTCATAGTGTATCAGGGTACCCCCAGATATTTCCTCAGTCCTTTTTAACCCATGGGATGTTTGCAGTAACGTAGGGTGAAGCTTCAAGGCAGAACCTAGTTCTAGATGATTCTGACTTCCGTGCATTGAATGCCTCTGCCTTCGTACCCTGCCTCACGTTATGCTAATGAGCTTCAGCATAGCAGCTTCTCCAGCTTCGTTTCTCTAATTCAGCGGAAGCCACGTCACTGTTGTGACTCGGTGTTTATAGCCTGGGAAAAATCATAACAATATGTCAAATCCAGTAATAGCCAGTAACTAGGACCAAATGGATCCCCTCAAAAAATAAAGAGTTTACCTTAGCACTTTGTTGATTTCTATATAACCAAGCTACCATGCAGCCTGCGCCTTCCCACTTTATGAGTACTGCCCATGAGGGTTACATATTTCTCATAAGAATGAATTCCAAATAATTATTTAGATTTACTATATAAATGCATCTTTGTTGTTCATGTTGTGCCTTGGCCACTGCATTTCTCTTTGAGTCTGGGACTGGCCTCTACCACTTGAACTGTTTTTTTTTTTTTTTTCCGTGACTCAGTCACATGAACCTCTTTTGGCAAAAGCAAGAAGGAGGTTCGTAGGACAGGCTCTGTGAGCCCACCAGACGATGGAGGACACCTCGGCCAGTGAGAGGTCAGCCCTGTTTCATGACAAGGCATGAAATATCAACAGCTGGGATTTTTGTTCCTAAACCAAGTCAGAAGGAGGTGAGGCATGTTAAGACAGGGTTTTCTTTCTCTTCCTTCCTTCCTCTTTCTTTTTCTTTTTTTTTTTTTTTTTTAGATTTTTTTGATGTGGACCATTTTTAAAGTCTTTATTGAATTTGTTACAATATTGCTTCTGTTTTATGTTTTTCTGGTTTTTTGGCCATGTGGCATGTGGGATCTTACCTCCCTGACCAGGGATTGAACCCACGCCCCCTGCATGGGCAGGCGAAGTCTTAACCACTGGACTGCCAGGGAAGTCCCTCTTTTTTTTAAAGAAGACTGGGAATGTAGAAAAGCAGCAGCTTGGACAAATAGGAGGGAAGAATCATAAACATATCCCAGTAAGTCGGGGTCCTGACTTCCCTGCTGGAGCACTGCTCTGACGGCACTGGGATTACTGTAGCTGAAACCACTTGCATGTTATCTCAGAATCTGCAAACTCCGAAGGGAGCTAAAAGATTCCCTGAGTCTGCTACAACCGTGTGTTCAGTATCCCAGCCTCTCGTTAGGTCTCCTTCTGATCGTGAGTTTTATTTGTTGGTTTACTGTTGTATTATCAACACTGACCACTGTAATCAACACCCGACACGTAGTACGTGTTGAGTCAAAGTTTTTATTTTGTAAAAAATTTTTATTGGAGTATAGTTGATTTACAGTGTTGTGTTAGCTTCGGGTATACAGCAAAGTGAATCAGTTACACGCGTACGTACATCCACTCTTTTTTAGATTCTTTTCCCATATAAGCCATTATGGAGTATTGAGTAGAGTTCCCTGTGCTCTACAGCAGGTCCTTCAAAGTTTTTAAAGTAAAAATTCCCAATGCTTGGACTCTTGTCTCGTTTCTCATGACCAAACCCTGTCCTCATACTCTGGTCCAGCACTGAGTTCTCTGGCTTCTTACCCTGGCTTTGCTTTGGTCCATTCTTTGATTCCTTGGATTCACCACATCCTCTGGGACTCAAATCCTGCCGCCCCAGTGGTCTCCCTAGAGCCTGAAGTTCTTCTGCCTCTGAAGCACCTCTCCTCTGGCTGTTACAGATTGTTTTGCCACCAGCTCTCCTCTTCCTGCCTGCTCCCCAGACCCCTCCTCACACGTCCACCTGCCATGTCGAAGCCCCTCCCTCTTCTCCACCACTGGGACCCTCTTCTTAGCTGCCCTGAGGGGTGGGGCTGTCTAACCTCTGACTCTGGCTTTTTCCACCCAGCCCATCCCCCCACTGACCATGACCTGATTTAGCAGTTACTTTAAAATCTGTGGAAGGCAGCTGGACCTGGGGAGATGGGTGACCAACAAATGCCAGACCTTTTGATGAAAAAGATTTCTCTGTGACTTCCAAGAGGAAGAGAAATAAGAGAAAATTCTAAATCCTTACTACACGACCTTTTCAGAACATGTGCTGTGGGTCCCTAGTAGTGAGTATACCGTGATAGTCCCTAATCTGACCAGAATTAGTATTCAGGGATGCAGTTAAAGGAGGTTCCTATTCTTCTTTCCTCAGTACTCACCTTACGCAGCAGGACAATATCTGAGGATAACTTTCAATCTCTTAGTTGAGGAAATAGATAAAAGCCCTTGAAGGAAGCACCAAAGTTTGACTTCTTCTCCCTTGTACCATCTCTCCAACTGACAAAGGATAAAGCATCCAATACTTCTCACGGAGCCCCAGGATGACAGAGGGAGCTGATTAACATGGCCCTTTGGGTTGATAACAAGGATCTGGAGAGCTAACCCAGCATGGCAGGGGATAGGCTGAGTTTCATGCTTTGACCCGGAAATTGCACCCCTAATTGGGCACACAGTTGCACTTTCATGCCATTTAAACACTTTAAAGAACCCGTACTCAAGACAGAAGGCTACTGTGTGTTTTCCTGAGGGTGCAGTCAGGGAGTAAAGAATGCAGGGGCTCTTTAAGCATAATCGGGCATTTAATTGCACGGCTAGGCTTCACCGATGCTTTTGCACACACATTTGATTATGATTCACTTGAATACATCCCACCGATGATAGTCTGTCTTCCATTTCTCTACGAAGAAAATTAGGAAGATATTTGAAACATTTCATTCTTAAGCCTTATTTCTTTAGTTTCTTTTTACTTCTAACTTCCCTTCAAGTTTCTAGAGAGTTAAAACAACCACCACCGCAGGGAATTCCACATCTGACTCTTATAAAGCACATAAAACAGAATGTACATAACTGTGGGTAGTTTGCAATTAGAGCATAAGTATAGTACAAATGTGGTGTCTCTCGTCTACCAAGAGCCCCCTTCTTGTTCTCTACCCATATTTTCAGATTGAGAAATCAAGGCATCGGAGTCCAATCTTTGACCTAAGTCACTGAGCAGCAGAGACGGTTTGGGGATATAAATTGCCCTTGGCATCATGTTCTTGTCTGTCATCAAGCCAAGAGACCAGTGTAATGTGTTTTACTCCGTTCCTCAGTTGCACATGTAAGGCAGTAAACAATGGCTAACCTCTGAGACTTGGGTTATACAGAAATACGGACTTGGATATTTTGGTCCAGTTTCTTTTTCATACCCGTCTCCTTGGTCACAGCACCAGAAAAATTCAAATGAAGACTTTGGAAATGGACGCATCTGTTTCCTTCATCCTTTCTGCCTTCATATTTTGAGTACTTCGGGAATTTTTGCTTTTAGTCCAATTGTATGTTCCATACTTTTTAAATTGACATGTTCCATTGACCAAAAGCCACTTGAGTTGTGTTTGCTACACGTACACCACTGGCTGCTGCCTCTCCTGGTTTTTCATAAGTCGGCCATCCTCAGAGCATTCTCTAAGGAGCAATCTTTAACCTAGTTTTGGCTTAATCTGACTTTGGCTTACTGCAGTAGTCAAGAATGTGTCACCCAGAGTAGACGTCAACCGAATAGAAGATCTTGAGAGGTGGTTAGAGTATGTCTGAACCACCGCCATGAATCTAGGGCTATTCAGTCGTTACTGCGTATTCTTCAGAGGTAGATTTATACTGCGTAGATAACAAATGCTTAATGGTAATATTAAACGTTGATTTCTAATCTCTTCTCTTTGAGAAATAAGTGAAAACTCAGCCAGATACAGCTGGCTTGTCAGGTTCTTAACAGGAAGTGTGTATGGGAATCACGAGCATGGAGGTGGTGGGCTCCTTCAGAATATGGAGATACAGGCCCTCGGAATCAGAAATTCCACACTGGGGCCGAAGCCTATATATTTGCAAAACGTTCCTTAGTGATTCTGATGCTTTGCTGTGGAGAAGCGTAAGGTGGGGAGAATAGTCTCTGTTCTGGTCCTTCCTGAAATATATTGTCTCTTGCCAGGGTGTTAGGTTGGGAGTCATGGAATTTGAAGACTTGAATTCAGTTGGGGACTGCACAATTTATTGTGTGACCTTGGGCCCCAGTGTCCTTACCTGTAAAGATGATACGGTCATAGGATCTGTTGAGATTAAGAGAGGAGGTATGCTTAGCCGTGTGTCTGGTATCTACCAGCCATGAGTAGGGCTCGTCAAATGGACTCTTCCTGTCATTATCCTGATAAATTCATGCCCCACACATCTTGTCCATTGTCCTGTATTGGAGTGGTCAAAGTTTTGTATCAGGGTCCTTATTATAGTTTGCAGAGAAGTGCCATACCTTATTCCTAATAAACAATGTGAGAGTAATAAAAAAGCATAACTTCCCTCAAATATGCTCTGTGCATTGCCTGCTGGTGCTTTTATTCTTTGCCCCAGCTCTCTGCCTACTCTAACCTCAGCATTGTTTGGCCAGCCTCGTAAGGGGAATAACTTCCTAACGGGTCTGGGCAGAAAGTGGATTCTCCCACTGGGAAGAGGCATGGTCATCCTAAAACTGCCTGTGGGACATCATTCTACCATCATCCTATAGGATGAAGGGTCAGTGAAGTTGACCATGTCATATCAGTGAACACACTGCCCTGTGTGTGGGTGTTTGGGTCTCAACGTTTTGTTTCCCAGCTATATTGTCAGTTCCCCAAGGACAGCCTTCCCCTGTCCAGGCCTTCACGGAGCTCTGGAAACAGGGAATGTGTGTGCCAGGCAGCCCCCCTGGCAGAGGCATGGCTTGTTTATCATTCTGGTTTAAATTGCCTCTTTTATGTACCAGTATTTATACGTATAACAAATGGGGACTGGCTAATTATGTGGTTCTTAGTAGGAGTTGAGTCTCTGCTGGAACCAGCCCAATCTCTGCCCACTATTTATAGCCTTCATATGTCCCAAATTTTCCAGTTCTGATTTCAAATATTCTATCCCACTGTCTCCAGAAGTATACTTTATGCTTGTCAGACCGCATGTCAGTTTATGGTTGAGAAATATAGTCACAGTACTATAACTGCCACGCCAAACACCATATTTTCTGACTGTTAGATTGGAATCCTGCCTTTTCAAAACAAATTGGACATACTTAGGAAGTGTAAAAAAAAACAAAAATCTTCTTCAAATATTCTTGGTAAGCAATTGACTCGAGGCCTCACCGAAAAACCGTGCAGATCTGAGATTATATGGCTATATAATAATAAAGAGCTTGATGACAATTGTCCTTGAGAGAGTACCTTTCACAGAGAACATGACCAATAGATAGAATAAACAAACAGATTGAATGATGATATAGAGATTTTCTTCTTACTGTAAACTACAGAACTCCGATCTGAGTGGGTTGTGTTTCTTCCCAGTCATACATGCAGGCAGAACTTTTTGCTGTATTAAGTGAGAAAGGGGAAGACTTCTAACACTGTTTGGTCCCTTCTTTGTACTGGGCAAGATGCTAGGCCCTTTATCTTACTTAACCCTCTGAAGAGTGCCAGGGCACAGGTAGCATAATCTTCATGTCACAGATGGGAGAATAAAGACTCAGAGATTAAGGGGCTTGCTTGGGACACTCACGGGGTTAGAACCAGAACTCAGGCCAGTGTGACTACAAAGTCTCTTTATAAATCAGAGCTTCTCACGTTACTCTTCATTTTCCCCAGAACGATAATAGATGAAATTTAACTGAAATCATATCCCATCAGCCCCAAGCTCCCCATTATGTTAAGAGATATTTGCCAATGTAGCCAGCATGATAAACGTGCCCTTGCTTTTGTCACAGCTTCCTATCTTGTGTGTCAATGCTGGGATGGATGTCTGTGTTTTGGGGGGCATACATGGGTGGGAGTGTTTGGAGGCCATGTGGAGAGATTGTCTTATCCAGGCTTGTGCCTTATCTGTGCTGAAGTCCTCTGGTGACTCTGCATGGCTGGACCTAATCTTAAAACCTGGTATTTTCAGCAGCACATAACCACGCCCTAGTCAATGGGACTACTTCCACGTGTCTCAGAAACCAAGGGACAGCTTCTTACCCAATGTCTCCCTACCCCACATATCCCAACAGATAGCGCTAATAGAATCAGTACAGAATGGCAGCTGCTGGCTCTAGGAAACCGAAAGTCTTTTCAGATATGGCCACCTCTGTTCAGTCTATGGAAAATGATTTCAATAAAATGTTTAGAAGTCTAAAGATGTGGGGTGCAGCTTCTGTAAGAGGAATAGCTCTAGGGCCTAGAACGGTGCCTGATCCAAAGTTGATGCTAAGTAAATGTTGAGTAAATGAATGACTTAAGAACTCAATGACTCTCTTTCAAAATTTATTATGGAGGAGTCCATAGACCATTGCAGCATCTCATGAACTGGCAGTCATGATGCCCAAGGCAGAGAAAAGTCTTGATTAATCCCTTGTTGGGTATAGCCAGAGGTGGTTCATTTTCAGAGGTCCCTGGATGCCACAGGGAGCATGCTATCTGTGAAACCCAGATATCCCAGCACTTAGCAGGGTCCTGACATTTAAGAGGCAGGTCATAGTATCAAGACAGTATCTGGAGCTTCCCTGGGGGCGCGGTGGTTGAGAGCCCGCCTGCCGATGCAGGGGACATGGGTTCGTGCCCCGGTCCGGGAAGATGCCACATGCCGCGCAGCGGCTGGGCCCGTGAGCCATGGCCGCTGAGCCTGCGCGTCCGGAGCCTGTGCTCCGCAACGGGAGAGGCCACAACAGTGAGAGGCCCACGTACCGCAAAAAAAAAAAAAAAAAGGCAGTATCTGAACCGTAGGTTAGCAATGGCTAAGAGTGTGAATTGTAATTCTGTTCTTGATTATGGGATATCCATAAATAGAAAAATTATCTATTAAAAAAATACTGCTTTAGACTTAGTTGTTGAGAGAGCCAAGACAACATGCGATCTTCCCAGCTACAATGATCACCTTATTGATGTTGCTGGAAGCTTTGCGTTATGAATAATTTTCTACCACCTCCCTCTGAGGATGCACTGAAATGGCTTTTTGAGAAAACACTGGTAGGATTGAATGCTTATGAGTTTGAAGCTGCTGGAACACTCTAAACAAAGTAAGTTACCATTAGATAATCCAGAAGATTCTTGGAGAAACTGGGGCTGCATCTGGATTCAGCTGTTACATCTTTTCATTTTAAAACTAAAAGTATGCCTGCCTCTGGGGAAGAAAAAGAAGAATTTGAGCATAAAGTCCAATGAAATGGCCTCCAATCAGTCAGATATACTTGAGGTACTGCGCTGTTTATTTTAGCAGGAAAGAAGCAAACATATAGGGGCTTGTGGCCGTTTTTCTTCGCTGAACTGTAAGATAGATTATTTGAAGAAAGAAAAGGATCACAAGTTCTCGCCTTTCGAATATGGCTGAAAAACCATATTTGAATTGGATTGGAAACCCTTTCCACCACATGGCATTGTGCTGGTAAACTTTGGAGTGAATTCCTGCCCAGAAGACTGAGACTCCAGGCTTCACCAGTTATGGCAAAGACTGGAATTAAAAAAAAAAAAAAAAAAATGGAGGCAGCATCCTGTTTTTATTTGCTCTGTATTTAGTAGGGCAGGATATATTTTAAACATCAGTTTGCTTTAAATGATACAAATGAACTTATTTACAAAACAGAAACAGACTCGCAGATCTCGAAATCAAATTTATGGTTACCAAAGGGGAAACGTGGGGGGAAATGATAAATTAGGAGATTGGGATTAACATATACACACTCCTATATATAAAATAGTTAACTAATAAGGACCTACTGTATAGCACAGGGAACTCTACTCAATATTCTGTAATAACCTATATGGGAAAAGAATCTGAAAAAGAATGGAGATACACACACACACACACACACACACACACACACACACACACACACACACACACACATAACTGATTCACTTTGCTGTATACCTGAAACTAACACAACATTGTAAGTCAGCTACACTCCAACAAAAACTTTAAAAAAAAATCACTTTGCTAGAGTGAAAAATGAGGGTTTGTGGATTAACTCTTAATAGAAGCGAATTAAACTTTCCCCTTTACTTCCTGGAGGGTGGCTCCTGCCACAAGATGAAGAAGGGATCAGCTACCATGGGTCGGGCTTGACAGCTGCTAAGGGTAGATACTGTTTGGTTCTACACCCAGCGGTCTCACATAGAGGCAGTCACAGGATGGAGTTCCCTCCTGCTGGTAAACTACTATTCCATCTGGCAAGGAGGTTAGAAAGAAAGAGGGAAGTGGAGGGTGAGTACCGAGGAGGCGGGGTTATGTGTGCCGAGCTGCACTGTGCACTGGCCGGTGTCCCTTCTAGACGGGCACCATCAGGCTCCCTGTTCTGCATCAATCATTTCCATCACTCTCCAATCCACCACAAGCCCAGAGTTTGAGGGTAAGGGAGACAGATGAGCAAGGAATGGAAAACATGAATGTTTAAAGGGAAATTTATAACAAAATTGGTCTGGCTTTGTAAAAGGGACTGAACAATGATTGAATGATTTGACTGAATTTCCTATCACCAAATTTCTTTTTTCCTCACCTTTAATAATATTTTGTAGCTGTTGTATAGACACACGTGACAAATTGCCTAAAATTGTATTTCTTTTTCTAAATTTCATTCAACGATGCCTCATTCAGTGATGCCACTATTAAGTGTAAGATTTATAAAACGTGGACCTTGTTTGAACTTGAAATGTGGGCTTTTTGATATTGATGATCCTATGGGTCCCATTTTAGATTATTAAACAAAAACAATTTTTTTTTCCTCATCTGGAGACACCAGCTGCAGATTTAAAACACCATGTGATGTTTGTAGCGTCCAAAAGGAGTTTGTTGGAAAATCACGAAGTTAGGTGATAGCTCAGCAGAGTGCCTAGGAGGCAGTTGGTGCTCAGTCAGCGTTTGTGGGATGAGTGTGTGAATGGCCAGGAGCATTTAGCATTCATTTAGGGGCTAAGCACATCAATACTCTTGACACAGCTATGGAACTCAATCAACTGGTGGCCTGAGGGAACACTTTACCGTTACAATTTGTTATTGATACAACTCACGGGACAGATGCTCATTAGAAGACAGGGAATTAATGAGGCCGAGGATCTCTGTTGAATGCCTCTAGGGGCCAGTTATCTTTGTTCTGTTCCAAGGCTGCATCTACAACCCATAACCTTTGCCAGCTGTCACACACCAGGGCATGCTCTTTGCCACACAGAGGCCCAGAAAGGAGATTGTGAGCAGATTAGCTCAGACCCATTACCATGTAAGAGGAATAAAACTACAGGCATGCGCTCTTCAGAGAGGGTGGTTGCAACAATTGAGTGAATGGAGAACAGTCTGTTTTGGAGCTGACAGGACCGAGGCTGTCACCACATGTTGCGGTTGTGTGCGTACGGTGCCTGGGCATGGTTGGCTGTAGACAACCTAGCCACATTTGCTGAACATGGCGTCGTTCCAAAGCCCTGACTCTAGCCAAAAGCTCAACACACAGAATTCAAAATGGACTTGGGCGTATTACTACCACTTACCCCTTCCAGAACCCCCCCTTTTGCTAAACCTATATATTTCAGATGATTCCAGCATTACCTAGTAACATTCTTGGAATAGTGGACTAGTATGTATATTTTCTTCCTGGCAAGCCTCACCTTGATCTGCATTATCATTTAGACCCCATCTGAAAACACCATTCATTTAAATAAGCAATAGAGACTGAAATAAAATTCCATTCATGCTTAACTCTCCGATGTGGTTTGGAAATGCTTTCTTCTTCAGCCAGTCTTATGTTACATGCTGGATGGTCTTTTCTTTGACCACCTCATAAAAAAGGGCTCATAAATACTTTTCATGTGTTATTTAAACTAGCAGTACTCCCCGAGGCATTACACTCCTATTTTTTTTTAAATCCTTTGTGTATTTCTAAAGCATTTCTAAACCAGTAGCAGAGGTAAAAGCATATTCTAACTTAAGAGGACCACGGTTCTATCACTATCGGGCCACAGATTTCCTTTACTGATAAAAAGAATTTACTTCTCAGCAAAATGTTGCCTGAGTTATATACTTTCTTTCTAAAAATAATCCTGTGTGAGCTCTAAGTGCCGAAGTTAGAATGTATGTTTCTTAATGCTCAGAATTGTGTCTTTTTAGCACAAGGATGTCCTAGGATATTCTGATAAACAAGAGCTTTATTCTCTCATAACGATCTATTAACTTCTATCTTCTCCGCCTCGTTATTCAGAAAAGTTGATGTTGCCTGGTGTACAGGCTCATTATGCTACGTGTGGCATGATCTTGACTTGCAGCTGAAATGGTCCATCTCCCCTTTCTAGCAGGTTAGCACTTCACTACCTTTCTAGGCCGGCACTTCACGGGTGCCCTGACTCACACATGTTTCTTTTCCCTCAAGTATCGTAGCTCTTGTATTTTCATTATGCTTGTCCTTCCAACTCTGAAATAAATTTTGGTTGGCTGTACTGCTGCATCCAACTACAATGATCTTCATCTCAAGTTGACGTGAATCCGCCATTGCTCCCTACGCCTTACTCAAGTCATAGAATTGTAGTATCTATTAGGGTTAGAATGGGACTGACGGACCATCAGTCCTTCCCGTAGTCCACATGGATACCCCTTTAGCATTTGTTTCCATCGCTTTAAGAACAAGTCGTTTTCAGCTTTGCACGCTGTACCCTCATTGCTCAAACTGTAAGACATTCTGAATGTGGATTCTGTCTTCAACCCTCTGTTGGCGCTTACTTACAAAGCTTACGAACTCAGTGGAATGTCGTGTACCTAATTTTGCTAGATTCCTTAAGGGTTTGAAAAATGTCAGCTCTAATGCTTCTAACTGCCTTATTTACAATCATACTTCTTCAGACTACATATTTCAATCCATGTGAACTGATATGACTTCTTGACAAAATTCAAGGACCCATATTTCCGGTTGCTTCTTGGTCATCTCTACCTGGATTAATTTTTCTTTTGTTCACTTAGCAGATCTTTATTGATACGTTCCAGGCATTATGCTAGGCACTGGTGGTTCAGATGTGAACCAGAGAACATCCCTGCCCTCTTAGAGTTGACATCTGAAGGGGTGGTTAGACAACAAATATATAACGTGCCCCATAGGTTCCTCAAACAAAATGTGCTTAGATGTTAACCTTTAAGCTTACTTCCTTTTTAAACGAACTCTTCACCCCCTGAAATCCTACATCAGTTCTTCTCAAAGTGTGTTCCCCAGAGTAGCAGCAGATCTGAGAACTTGTTACTGGATTTGAACTTTGGGAAGTGGAGCCTATAAATCTATGTTAATAAGCCCTCTAGGTGATTCTGATGCACGTTCAAGTTTGAGAACCTTTGTCTATAGGGAATCATTATATAGCAGTCCCTCAATATCCATGGGGGACTGGTTCCAGGACACCTGTGGATACCAAAATCCGCGGATGCTCAAGTCTCTTATATAAAGTGGTGCAGTACAGTCAGTTCCCCACATCCACAGATTCTATGGTTGGCTGAATCCACAGATGCAGAGCCCATGGTTGTGGAGGGCAAACGCTATAGCCTCTCAAATTAGAAATGCCATAGCCCCCTTGATTTCTCAGTCACTTTTTCTTCTCCAGTCACAAAGTCTTGTTAATTCTCCCTAAGAAATTTCTTCTTCCAGGTTTTAAATTCAGAAATTTCTCCTGCCATGAGAATCTGCTAGGTTTTAAATTCAGACCCTTATGTCTTGCCTGGTGGCAAGGCTTCCTAACTGGCTTCTTAACCCTCACTTACTTTCTCATCCAATGCATCCTGCACACAGCCAACAGAGTTATCTTCCTGGGTTAAAAAAGAAAAATCTTGTCCTGCAAAACAGCAGTGATGGAACACAAATTCCTGTTGGCTTCTTGTTACCTTCTGGATAAAATTTAAACTAAGTGAGACACACACAGGTCCTGAAATTTGAATGAAACTGATCTCACAGCCTTGCCTATGCACCCTTTGTGCTTATTCCCTGATTTTCCCTAACCCCTGAATACGCCATCTCTCCATCCCCTTTTGTGTTTGTCTCTGCAAATAGCTCTTGGTTGTGACTACACAGTCACCACATCCCCTCCTATCCCACAGTCCTGTCCCTGTCTTTTTCAGCTGGTAAAATTCTACTTTCCTTCCAAAACTAGACCAAAGGTCACCTCCTCTGTGAAGCCCTCTTTAACTTCTCTTGGGAGAGTTCCTTGCTCCCCTAACTCTCCACAGCACTTTGTTCATACCTAGCACAGCGATGTTCAGTGACCGTTTTGATAAATGAGAATGTGAGACACAGAGACTGTATGCTTTTTCCAAGGTCACACAGCTCGACAATAGCAGAGTCAAGAATGAACCAGGTTCTCTTGGCTACTAATCCAGGGTAATATCTTCTGTGTTTCAAAGCACCTGTTTGGTGTGTTGAGTGGTGGGGTACTGGGCAGTATTTCTTTAGACACTACTAGTGAAATCCAGGAGATTCTTCCTAATCCCACTTAAAGTGGGAGCTTTTGTCTTTGCTCAGTTGAGAGCTGGGGAAACTTGACCATTTTATGCTGCTGGAGTCTCCTGCTGAATTCCCGTACTATCAAGATTCTCTTACAACATCTGGCCACTTTACAGGGCATTTCATGGAGCAAATCAATTAACATTAAAAAAAAAAAAAGTTGGGGCTGAGAGAAAGAAAGAAAATATTTGAATGGTAGCATAGCACTCTCCAAATTCCTGAACTGGGATGGCTGAATTGCACCAAACCTTGTAACTAATCACTTCTACATAACACAACTTATTCTTAAACAAAATGTAAACATTTTATTTTCCAATTTAGATCATCAGATTCTTTGGACCATGGACAAATCATAGACATTATTTAATATGAGTACTCTTAGCCGTACCACTAATTTATCCTCTCTCTGACAGTGGGGTCTGAGATCAAGACTGTGGGTTGAGAAATTACATTTAGCCGTTAAGACCCCAGGGGGTGGTTCTTTCGAGATGTAGTCATTGGATTCTGGCTAAACAGTGCAGGGGAATCTTGGCAGCGGCTCCTGCAATCACTTGAACAGTGCTTGATGTACTGAAAACATAGAAGCTATTTCTACTTGTGAAGTTAAATCCTGGTAAATTCACTTCAAATAGTTCAAATTGGTTGCTCCCATAGAGACTCACTGGTTGTACACACACACACACACACACACACACACACACGATTGTGAAGTCGCTCATTTATCTCTATTTTGAACATGTAAACACCACAAGACACTGATATAGCTAAAGTACCTAGAACAGTGCTTGACACATAGTAGGTGTTCCATATATAGGTTGTCAAATTAATAAAGGAGTGTTATTAAAGAACAGTGTTGATGCTCTAATGGTCTGTTAACCTAGTGTAGTCCCCCTTTGATAAATTCTGTGATATTTTGGAAAGAACCTAATTGCTCTGATTTGAAGAAGCCCTCATCTGCAACGAAAGAGGAGAGCCCTTCTCTCGCAGGGCCCGTGTAAGAATAAAATGACATTTACAATGTGGCTCAATCAGTAGTTAGCAGTTCTATGGAAATCGGCGTCTTTAACTTGACTCTGTTTCTTTATTAAATGGGGCTTAACATGTCTGGCTTAGGACTCTCCCAGGGTCCAATAAGTCATAAACGTGACCGTACTTACTAAGTTGCAAATGTGAGGCGCTGTCGTCACACGCCTCTGCTAGGAGTTGACAAGCTGATGCCCTTCCCAGGCACTTACTCTGACCAAGGTGAAGATCGTTAAAGAACATGACTTTGAGATCACAAGGTTTGCCTTGTCTTTCTTCTCCTCTCAAACATAATGAAATGAATTTACTATTAAGTACCTTTAAAAAAAAATTAAATGGTCTTCACTGTCACTTAACTGATACAAACAATGCTGAGAGTAAAGGAGCTTTGAAAGATCCAGTCCCCTCCAAGTATTCCAGTTAATGGGGAAGGGTTTCCCTTCTTTTATCCTCTCGGGGAACCTCTTGGGATGAGGCTTTTCCATCTAGTTATTTAACACACTGTTTTCCCAGTCCCTCCCCACCAGGCTCCCCCTGCCCCCCCCCACACACACACTGAAGTGATACAGGCTTCAGACTTTGTTTTCTCTTTCTCCTTTCCCTAAGTCTTTTCCCATGCTGTGGATGGTAACGGGCTATAATCTGTTGAAAATGGGAACATAGCAATAACTCCAACAGGGAGCCTCACAAGTTTGAAAAATTGAGCCAAGCTGCATGATTTTCTAAACATTCCATCCCATTAATACCTTGTGGGTCTACAGGGACCTTCATCTAAATCTCTCCAAACACTTGCCCCAGTTTGGTTAATCCTCAGTGTAGCCATAGTGAGACATTCCCACATGATGGAGGGGCCATGAATGAAGCCCCCCTTGGCCAGGAAGCTGCTCCAGGAATCCGGGTGAGAAAAGGAAGCTTCTACCTTGAGCTCCGATGTCTCTCAGCCCACGCAGGCATGGCCAGCAAAGCCGTGCAGCAGGACATGGGGAGAAGACAAGGAAGTTTGTTTCAAATCAAAATAAACTTTCAAATGGAACAAGAAACATATTGCTTTATTTTTCATAGCTGAAAGATTCTGTATTTGCCAAACGATGGAATCAAAAGACTCTGTCTATAGTCAACTGCTCTCTGTGGCCCCTGCCTGGAATTTTCCCCATGACCAAATTAATTATTAATAACGTTATTCAATAAACATTTACTGAGCACATTCCAGGCACTTGCCCTAGGTATTAGAAAAAAATAAATGTGGACAAAACTGTACCCCTTGCCCTAAAGGAATTTGCTGTGTAATAACAGAGAGACAAATAGACAAATTATTAAAATAACATGGGAGTAATTTACATGCACCACACACATGCTTATGAATTCTTTCTTCAATCTTAAAAAACAACTTCTTTCAGGAAGCCTTCCCTGAATGTTCTCCACCTAAAATTATTCCCCTGACTTGCCCTAGGCTTCTATCTGTGCTTCCATTGTGGTTCTTTTGTCTTCTTACCTTGCATTATGTATGGTTATGTGCATACATTATTTCCCTTAGTAATCTAAGCCTCTTGAGTAACTTGTGCACAACGGCCACTTAATAAATGTGAGTTGAATGAATGGATAAGGAACAAGTCAAGGGCTTCCCTGGTGGCGCAGTGGTTGAGAGTCCGCCGATGCAGGGGACACGGGTTCGAGCCCTGGTCTGGGAAGATCCCACATGCCGCGGAGCAACTAGGCCCGTGAGCCACAACTACTGAGCCTGCGCGTCTGGAGCCTGTGCTCCGCAACAAGAGAGGCCGCAACAGTGAGACGCCCATGCACCGCGATGAAGAGTGGCCCCCACTCGCCGCAACTAGAGAAAACCCTTGCACAGAAACGAAGACCCAACACACCCAAAAATAAATAAATAAATTTAAAAGAAAGAATAAGTCAAAACTTGGCCAATAACATAAGAGATGTTATACTTTAAAAGAGAGCAATATAAATCTTTGTTCATCTCCTACACTGTTGATAGGAATGTAAATTTGTGCAGCCACTATGGAAAACAGTATGGAAGTTCCTCAGAAAACTAAAAATAGAGTTACCATATGATCCGGCCATCCCGCTCCTGGGCATACATCCAGAAAAGATGAAAACTCTAATCCGAAAAGATACACGCACCCCTATGTTCATAGCAGCACTATTCACAATAGCCAAGACATGAAACAGCCTAAATGTCCATCAACAGATGAATGGATAAAGATGTGGTACATATATACACTGGGATACTTACTACTCAGCCATAAGAATAATGAAACAATGCCATTTGCAGCAACGTGGCTGGACCTAGAGATTATCATACTAAGTGAAGCAAGTCAGACAGAGAAAGACAAACACCGTATGATATCGCTTATATGCGGAATCTGAAATATGACACAAATGAACTTACCTGCAAAACAGGAACAGACTCACAGAGAAAACAAGCTTATGGTTACCAAAAAGGAAAGGGGGTAGGGAGGAATAAATTAGGATCTTGGGGATTAGCAGATACAAACTACTATATATAAAATAGATAAACAACAAGGACCTACTGTATAGCACATGGAACAGTAATTGATATCCTGTAATAAACCATAATGGGAAAGAATATGAAATATATATAACTGAATTACTTTACTGCACACCTGAAACTAATACAACATTGTAAATCAACTATACTTAAATAAAAAAATCTTTGTTCAATAAATATCTCTAGTAGCTGGTCCAGTGTAGACAGGGAGGGAGAAAGTGAAGAAGAGAGGGAAGGAGGAAGGACAAAAGGAAAGAAGTCTACATATGGACGATCTATAGGGAGTTTTTGACTAGATTAATGAGAATTTTAAGGCAGTACAACCGATTAAAATGGATTTTTGTTCTTATAATTCACTTCAGCAGATAAACTGAACAACAAATGATGGGATTCCCAACTCATTCAAAGCTCAAATATCAACCCATATTTTGTGTGTGTGTGTGATTCCTATTTTTTTTTTTTTTTTTTTGCGGTACGCGGGCCTCTCACTGTTGTGGCCTCTCCCGTTGCGGAGCACAGGCTCTGGACGCGCAGGCTCAGCGGCCATAGCTCACGGGCCCAGCCGCTCCACGGCATGTGGAACCTTCCCGGACCGGGGCACGACCCCGTGTCCCCTGCATCGGCAGGCGGACTCTCAACCACTGCGCCACCAGGGAAGCCCCCTATTCTTTTTTTGATATGACAAACTTAAAAGAGAAAAGCTTATGCCCTATATGCTTTCCTGTTGAAAATCAGTATCTGGTGAGTAAACTAGGGCTACTTTTAACTTTCTAAGGGTAAGTCTTTGGTGCTACATGAGTCAATCTGGATCCAAGTAAATTTGGAGGAGAACTTGTAAATAACACGAAAAGATATGAGGCACAGTCGAAATCACAAAACTGTATATATGAAGTAGAAAAGCTGAGACGTGCAGATAAAAATAGGCATAAGGAACGATGTTAATTGCTGGGAAATACCCAGCAGGATCCAGGTGTACAAATAAATGCTGGAGCCTAAGTGTATGGGTGATGACATAACATTAGCCATAATAGAATAAGCATGTGAGAAAAAAGTGTCCATTCAGTTTTTGGAGCTCCTTCCAGGTCTGGAAGCATGCTTACATAAAGCTTAGTAACCAACTGTTTCATTTTCCTTCGATGGATGCAGGACACATTTGGAACATAGAACTGTGGCCGCCTACTCTGCTGGGCTCTTCTCATCTTACCAGGCTGAGGGGGAGGCGGCTTTGTAATGGGGTTTTGGCCTGGTGGACTCGTGGACCAGACTGGGGAGAAGATGGGCTGCATTTCCCTGTGGGGAGGACGGTTGGAGCTACTTCGTCCGTATACTACTGGGATTCCCTTTCAAGGAATATCTTGGACTCAACTGTCTTTTTCCTGATGGATCATGTTTTGGATCATCGTTTACCAAGGATATAATCACGGGCTGTTAACATTTTTTTGGACTTTGATTTGGCCGGTAACGACAATGTTTCTGGAAACCTGTTTTCATTTACTTTCATTTCCTCTTTCCTGTTAAGCACATCACTGGGCTAGAAGAGCAGAACCTCAGATTTTTGGAACTCTTTGTGTTTGGTGCTGTTCCTTGATTCACACTGGGAGAAGCCTGAGACACACTTCTGACTTGTGTGGTTCCCTCCACGGGAAAGCCAGAATCCACACCCCGACCTGCCTGAGGTGGGTAGCACAAGCATGGAGACAATAGTCATTTCATACTATCATAACATTACATAAGTCGTTTCCTTCCCTTCTAGAATGTGAAGGGATATATGAGAAGCAAAGAAAAACTCATATTTTCCACAGGCCTCCAATTACCCTTTCATCTGCCCCCAAATATGGAGGGTGATGTTAAAACCTTGTGTGAGAATCTGGCAGGGTTTTGTACGTTCATGTTGTCTCTGGTCTGGTTTCTAAAACCATTCTGGTGATTTGGAAGATTTGCCAGCAAGGGCTGATTGTTCCACAGAAGTTGTCGGTTTAATTCTTAGTGGTTTTCCGCGGTTGGTTTGGTGTTGCTTTTTAAAGAATACAAAACATGCACGGCAGGATTCCTGCTTACTCCTTTTTGGCAAGTGTGTTTGCCATCCATGTGACAAACAAATTAGTGGCATCTTTGGAAAACACAGGAAATTTATGACATGAGAGAAACATGATGCAAAGGAAAGAAGAAAAGTCTGAGGGAGTGAAATTCCTTCTCAGCCGCATAACCCTGTGAACCTGATGGGAGATAGCTTTTCTGTTGCCACCAAACAGCAGGTAAAAAGGACTGATTTCACTTTATCCATTCATCTAACAAACATCTTTGGAGCACCCGCTATGTGACAGCACTATTCTTACACTAATGATACACAGACAGCCCTGAGACATAGTGTGGGTTTGGTTCCAGACCATTGCAATAAAGCAAATATCACAATAAAGCGAGTCACACGAATTTTTAAATTTCCTAGTGCGTGTAAAAGCTATATGTATGCTATACTGTATTAAGTGTGCAATAGCATTATATCTAAAAATGTGTATGTCTTAATTAAAAAAATGCTCTACTGCTAACCATCATCTGAGCCTTCAGCGAGTCATAATCTCTTTGCAATAGTGACATGAAAGATCATTAATCACAGATCACCCTAACGAATATAACCGTAATAAAAAGCTTTGAAATATTGCAAGAATTGCCAAAATGTGACGGAGACATGAAGTGATCAAATGCTGTTGGTAAAACAGTGCCAATAGTGCTTGATGCAGGGTGGCCACAAATCCTCAATTTGTAACAAATGCAGTCTCTGCGAAGCGCAATAAAGCAAAGCACAGTAGAACAAGGTGTGCTTGTAGAAGTTAAAAAAAAAACAAAAAAGACTAGTGCTGTCCTGAAACTTCGTGTAGTGAAATCATGCAATAGTGAAGCAGTGTTCAATTTGAATAGAAACATGTTAGTGTCACTCGGCCTCCTTTTCAAAAGCCACCGTGAAAATAATTGGAGACTGATATGGTTTTTAAAAGGAAAAAAAAATGACAGTGACATGATGACCAATATCCCTTTTATTCTCTTCGACTTAAAAGCTGAGATCTTGCAGAATAGCTTCTGGAAGAGGCGGAATGGATGATGATAAAAATAAAGTGTGAAGGAGATAAAGCACAGGCTGTGCACGTGGCAGTCCAGGCAGGTGTGGGCTTCCATCCCTCAATGTGCCAGCTGGACCACTCTTAGCAAGTCTTGGCCCTGAGAGTTTGTTTCCCATCAGTGGGCTTTTGCTGTCCTGACAGACTTGCTCCAGGCAAAAGCTTATCCCTGGCCAAAGGTAGGTGGGATACAGTCAAGCTCACCAGCTTCCGCTGCCCGCCTTCTCCCAGTGCCCTTGCTCACCGCCATGCCCTCCATAAACCCTGCATCAAACCAATAAGCCCATGCATGGTCATCAGACTCTGGCTATCTGTAGACCACTAACAAAGTGATGAAAACATCTGGTGCTCACTGACAACGTGAGTGGCAGATATCGCCTGGAGTAGCGAAGGATCAGAGAGCAGCTGGGCTTTGTAAATAGCTTCTCTCAGTATCCCCATCTCCCGCTCGCAGTTTTTTCCTCGTTTTTCACCATCTGATAGATACTGGGACAGCTTTCATGTCCCATCTACCTGCCAACCAGCCATTTCAGTACTGATGATGTGTTTAAGAAAGATGGCTGGAATAGAATGAATTTGACATAAATACCAGTAAACGCGACCCCTCCTTCCATAACATTATTCAGCAGAGGGAAGAGTTAATACCGTCTTTTCCCAGCCTGATGCCCAAGTCAGAAATGATCACTAACTGGAATTTTTCAGTGGATCGAAACAGTCAACATCAAGCTTGTGCAAATGCCTTTTAATATCTAATTTCCCATCTCGATCAGAAGGAAGTAGAGTCCTATCAATTCTTTTCCACCAGGAAAAAAGTTTCTCCTCATAAAAGGAAGGCGAGAAGTAGTTAAAAAGGAAAAAAAACCCACCAAAACCCTTAAATAGCACACAATCCCTTTTTTCCTATTGAGAAAAAATCAAGTTCTCAGCTTGTTAAGTAACTTATAAATACAGAAGTTTTCTGGTTATTCTCTCTTTGGTGGCAGAGTGTCACTTTGAAGTCAGCCTCACTGTTGAGTGGCTGGACATCGAGCTGATGAGAGTTTACTGTTTTGAACAGCTGGTCAAATTTGGAGGCCCCTGGAGCCTAAAGGCAACTGCCGATTTACAAGGATCCTGTAATATACGCAGCCGTGGCCTGACGCTTTTGTTGTTGACTTAGGCTGGAGCAAAGGTGTAGATTTTGTGATGCCGTAAAAACGTCAAGCGATTGAGTTGAGAATATGTAATTCCTACAGGTAACCCCTGCTAGGAGCCAGCATCTCGTGTGGCTCGTATTGGAGAATATCTTAGGAAGGTCTGGGTGTTCAATGTGGCCATACGTTTTCCAGGAGGCAGCTTGGGGTGAATTGGCTGTTCACAGCTGGGTGGAGATGGAAAGAAGCCTTTGAAAATTCGAACTCCCTCCTCCTCTCCCTTCCTTGTTACTGAGGATGTCAAAGCAAATTCCAGAACTCATATCATGTTACCTCTACATCTGGGTACCTCGAAAAAATATAGACGTGTTCTTCAGAACATAAACATCGTAATTCTTTGCTATCATCTAAGACCTAGTCCATCTTGATTTTTTTTTTTTATTGTCTTGGAAGTATCTTTTAAAATTAGTTTGTTCACCGCCCCCCCCCCCCCCCCCGGGTCCAAACAAGGTCACACATTATCATTTGGTTGTTAAACCTCTTTGTCCAAAATAGTCTCCCCTCAGGCAGGTACTTTTATCCCCATTTACAGTCAGGAAAACGGAGGCTACAGAGAATCCACAGAGAATGAGGGGAAACAGTGGTCTCTCAGAACGCAAATCTGTTCCTACACTGCTTCCCTCTTTTTCCTGGCAAATTCATTCTTCCTGTTGAGCTCGGGTTGATTTCTCTGAGTACCTTGCTTTCCACCTTACTATCTGATCCTAATTGCGCCTTAGTAGAATCTCAGAAGCTCAGAGTTCAGCTCATATTGCTTTCCTGTTCCATGTGTCTGTAGCTTTTTCCTGAATTATTTCAGAAGAAAGAGTGGCCGAATCACAAAAGTTGTGCAGTGCGCCCTCGAGTCTGGAGGTGAGATGCTGCTGTTTCCCTTGATAGTTTCTAGAATTCTTCTGAGTGCTCTAGTCAGCTCCCCGGCTCTTTGTGGGAGAAGTGAAGGCTGCAGATAAAGAGAGAAATAAGGCAGGTTTATTTCTCTATTCTTTTAAAGAGTTAGAGCTTCAGTATTTAAGCCAGTAACTAGTCTAGGTGGGTATCAGGGACAGAATTTGTAAATTGTGTTTTCACTAGTACAAGTCCAGAAAATAGAACTCCCTTTCAGGTAGCAGCGAGGGTACAGAGGGGGAGCCCCTGCTGGTCCCCTCGCCTTGGTGGGGCGGTGGGATCAAAGGAAAACACAGGAAACATTTCACACATCCATAAAACCTAGGCTTTACCTCTCTTCATCTGGACCAGCATTCCATCTCTCCCAGAGGCAACCCTACCCCAGTCCCACCCTCAGCCGTGTCCTCGCATCCTGCCAAGAAGCGGTGGTTTGTTTGAAACCCCAGTGCCGGGTCTACCTTTGCTGCTGCCGCCTCTGGGGCTCCTCCGCTGATGCGCTCATTTCCCCTCAAGGCTCCCACCCCTCGTCCCTCCTGATGCTGAGCCCTGCCGTTGCCCCCGTGCTGTGGCACGTTGCCCTTTGGACTTGCTGCGTGCTTTTACACCAAACAGGCCTGAGTTAGAGTCACCGGTCAGCCACTTACTCCCCATAGGATCTTGTACAAGCCCCTCCATCATTCCGGTCCTGCTGTAACTGCTTTCTGATGACAAACCCAGGATGAGAAGATCTAGTCCCTTGGGTTAGGACAGCTAGCCCTTTCTGATTTTTAGTCTCAACTGTCTTAGGGAAACTCTGGTATAAAATTATTTCTTTCATTTTTTTTTCCTTTTTATCTTTCCAGAGTACTAATATTCTAAGTCTCTAGCTAATGGTATTTCTTTGTAATGACCACAGTTTTATTTAGGTGACCTAAAACACTAATTCCTCCATGTAAAATCTGACACTTCTTCTGTTTACCCCCCAAATATCCCTCTCTTGAGTTGCCATGAAGTCGTTATTTATTTTTATTATATTCCACATGGTCTCTTTTGAACCCTGCTTTTCTTATATTCTTATGTTAGGTGTGTGTGTTTCATTTCTCTTACTGGGCTGTGAGTCCTTTGGAGCAGGGTCTTATCTTAAAAAGTCTTGAACCAAAGCTCCCACCCACCTCAGAGCACCTAACAAAGTACTTCAAGCCCATAAAGTATTCGGTGCACGTTTATTAATGAATCTGTGATTCCTCAAGCGCACTTTGGGAGCACAGTGGTATTGATTTCCACTTAATCTCTAGATTTGAGTCTCATGCTAGTTTGGGAGAAGGGATGAAAGAAAAAGGTTGGAAATAGTTGGACAATTACCTGCCTCTCCACCATTCTAAGGCATCTTACTAGCTTATTTCATTTGCTTATCTTGTTGACTAAATGTTTGTCTCCTGGGTTTCTTCTTCAATAGGTAATAAACATGGACGTACCTATTAAAAAAAAACCAGCTCCGTTTAGTCGTGAATGTCATGTGCTCTTTTAAGATCTCAAGTCAGTATAAGCTCAGAACCAAATGTTTTTGGGGAAATCTCTGTATGGATCAGTTGTTGGTACCTATGGTGCCTACCTAGGAAGGTATTTCCTTGGTCTTAAACAGAGACTGTTGAAAGCAATTCTAGAGAGCAAAACTGAGGTCTCTGCTGTGCCTGAGAGTCCATTTTTGCTAAGTTTCCTTCCAGTCTTGTTGGGGTGAACTTGGCTGTGAGAGGTTAAAAGAGTGACTCTACCATGACAAAAGTTAACTAAGGTATTGACTTACCTTGATTTGAGTGTTCATGGGTCCCTCCCCACTGCTCCACATCAGGAGTCAGGGGGCTTCCCATGGCTAGGCTTGCCCCAGGACAGAGGGTCTAGAAATCCTCTGACAACTTACCGGCAGACCCTGGGGGACCTGACTGAGCGCTGCTTGAAAGTGGCTACACAGAGTTAGCCAAATGGTGAGATTAGGGCGCAGCCCTCCAGACTGCCAAGTCTGCCCAAGACCCTGCAAGGAGTTACGATCTAACAACAGAGTTGGAGGGCACAGTCTCACTTCTGACACCAACAGCAAGTTTGGGGGGCACGGCCTTCAATCACCTTCAAGTTTGATAATTTGATAGGAGAACTCATGGAACTCACTGAAAGGTATTATACTCACAGCTGTGGTTTATTATGGGCAGAGGATACAGACCAGAATTAGTCAAAGGAAGAGGTGCATAGAGCAGAGCCTGGGAACGTCCAAACACAAAGCTTCCATCATCCTCAAGGACGTGTTACCCTTGGGCATCAACATGTGACAGTATACATGGAATATTGCCAACCAGGGAGGTTCACCTAAACTTCAGTGTCCAGCGCTTTTACTGGGGCTTCATTACGTAGATATGGTTGATTGATTGCCCAGGTCATTGATCTCAGTCTCCAGGTCAACTGCATGATCTAAAGCCTTCACTCAGAAGTACGTGTTTGGTCTCTTTCAGGTGGCCAGGTCCCACCTCAGACTATTGTATATGGCTGGCCCTACCCTAACATCTGGTGTGGCCAGCTTTCTCCCTAAGCAAAGACCCTCCTATCAGGTACGACATTGATTCCCTCCCAGAGCCTGAGGGCAAAGGCCAGACCTCTCATTGGACAAGTCCACCTTCTTTACCAGACAGTGACTTAGCAGGTCTTTTTACTATGCCCAGCTCCTCAACCTCTGGAGCTCTTTTCCTGGCAAATCAATTAAAATAAACCAGCAAAGTTGTTACTCTGTAACACTTCCCTTTAACCCTTGGACCCAAACATCCATCACTTGCCAGATTAATGTATATGACGTTGTATTAATTCACCTAGCACAGTATGTAATACAAAGTTGGCATTCAGTAGACCAGAAGTTCTAGTCTGTGAACCCCCTGAAATCATATGTAAAATTTTGCAAGTATGTTTACATTTGGGTTTGGGTGGGGGAATCATGGTTCAAATGTTTCATCAGATTTCAAAGAGGTCTGTGTTCCATAAAAGTTGGAGCCCTCCTGGCCTAGATAAAAGTGAATTCTCTCCCCACACATCACCACTGCTGGACTATTTCTTCATGAGCTCTTGGAATTTTGTTTGCTAAGAAAAGGGGGCACAGAGGAGACAGTGCCTGGTCTGGCAGTGTAAGGGCAGTTTTGCTATCTTGGTTTACAAGGCCTCTTGGGTTAATTCTAGAAGCATCAAAGCAAGCGTTTCTTCTGTCTTTCCTGTGCTCTGCAGGCCAAGAGTTTCTTGTGCTAAAATAAATAACTGGCAGTTTCATTAGACTCCACAGAAGGAAGGAAGAAGTTTATGTTTCATACCTTTTATATTATATAACAACATTACTATGCAAACTTCAATTCTTCAATCTGTTTAGTTTATTTAAACTTAAAAAACAGTACTAATGCTATAAACAGAATAAACCACATCCAATCCTGAGCATCTACAATGAGCATGCAGCCAGTAATATAGTCTCTGAAATAATAAACCACTTACCCTTGATGGTCAGGAGAGATAGATAGATACAGATATCTCTATATATCACCTTTAGGTTTTATTAAACTACAGCTGGCTCGGGGGTGGGGAGAGGTTCTACTTGTTTTAAACTATAGAAAAAAGCCCCATACACTTTACTTTGCACCCCTCGAAGCTCTTATATAATCATGGAAATTATGACGTGTTTGTGCCAGCCAGCGCTCAATTTTGTTTTACTTTATGTAGAAATTTGAAGTCTGATCATAAAGAAGATACCTGTTTATTTGCAGTTTGTTCTGTTCAGTTCTTAAAATATCTTGATTTTTTGTCAGACAAGGAAATAAGTATTTGATGCTCTGTAATCCTGATTCATTCAGAGGCATTGAGCGCTGCCCAGCACGTGACTCAGTAATATATTCTGAGGAGGATATATATGAAATGATTACCCTTGAAATGCTCACAGTTTAGTGGGGAAGATTAGTGGTTCCCAACACTCACAGCGTTTTACTACAGTTATTGATTTACATGTTTTTGTTGTGGACGGTTTCAAAATCCCAATTACTTTTTTTTGCAGAAATAGAAAAATCTATCCTAAAATTCATATGGAATCTCAGGGGATACCAAATAGCCCCCAGAAATCTTGGGGACAAAAAGAATAAAGTTGGAGGTCTTACACTTCCTGATTTCAAAACTTAATACAAACCTAAATTAATCAAAACAACATGGTACTGGCATAAAGACAAAAGTATAGACAAATGGAATAGAATAGAGAGCCCAGAAATGAACCCTCACGTATATAGTCAAATGATTTTCAACAAGGGTGTCAAGACCATTCGGTGGAGAAAGGGCAGTCTTTTCAACAAATGGACTGGAGAACCTGGATATCCACATGCAAAAGAATGAAGCTGGACCCTTACCTCACACCATACACAAAAATTAACTCAAAGTGGATCAAAACATTAAAGCTAAGACTATAAACCTCTTAGAAGAAAGCAGAGGAAAAAACTTCGTGACGTTGGGTGTGGCAATGAGACTGTGTTTTATGTTCCAGTAGAGAAGAGCAGTCAAGTTGGGGGCTAGAGTCAGAGAGCTGGGCTCAAACCCAAGACCACCACTCCCTACCGGTGTGATTTTAAGCACATTGCCTACCCTCTCTAGGTCTCAGCTTTCTCATCTGTAAAAAGATGACAGTCATGGAACAATGGTGGGAATTAGATAAATTAATGCATGTAATTAATCAATGCTGGTGCCTGGCATACAGCTTACTATCAGCCACTCCTATCCATTTGGGGGAAGTGGGAGGCGACATAAGACAGTAGTTAAGTTGGGTAGGATTTGAAGTCATGTTTTATAGGTTCATATCCTAGTTCTATCTTTTACCACCTCTGTGACTTTGGGCAAATGCTTTACATTTCTGTAACTGAGGCTTTTTTAAAAAAAATTCTGAACGATGGAATTAGGAATAGTACTCAAAGTTGTAAGGATCAAATGCAATAATCCCCTTGTCCAGCTCTTAGAAAAGTAGCTAACGCTCCCCAGTGTTAGTTCTTACAGCTGCTACAGTGCTCAGTACAGTATTGGACAAATAGTACGCGCTCATATGATGAACCATCATGCTGCCCTAAACAAAGGCTTTTAGGAAGTGCTTAATGACATGGGTAAATAGTAACCATAAACTGTCAGGAAAAACAGCATAAAAAGTTGAATATGCAGTTTGATCTCAACTATGTAAGAATAAAAGCAGAATAAAAGTTTAAAAGTAACGTGTTGAACTATTAACAGTGGTCATTCCTGAGACGGAAAAATCATGCATGGGTTTATTGTTTCTTTATGTTTTTGTGGACTTTTCAGAATTTCTACCATGAGCATGTACTTTGGCCATTGGAAGTACTAAAACGCAGTGAAATTAGCTGGAAAGAGGCATAGCAGTCCACACTGTCTACTGCCACTTGGCACACTGGCTTCTAGGAGTAGCTCCCAATAACCGGAAGAGTGCGAAGACCGTGGCCTTGAGGAAGTGGGATTGTTGTGTGTGTGTGCTTGTGCACGTGGGTTTTGTCTCCCAGAGAGCCTGAAATATCCTTGAGGGCATAGACTCTTTGCCAGCCAATCCCCCAGGCTTTCCTTCTAACCCAGGGTCTAGCATAGATGTTCAGGGTCTACGCACTTATAGTCACTGAATACATCGTGAACCAGGAAATGGTATTGGTGGTGGAAGGAGAGGTTCAAGGCAAGGCTGCAGTGGCAGGGGGCTGACCTGCCTGCGTGACCCAGTGTTCCTCTACCCCACAGACTGGGCAGGCAGAAGAGAAAGTAGAGATCATGGAAAATCAGAAAACTTCACCCCTTGGTTTGGGCATGGCCCTCAAAACACTCAGCTTCAGGGGAGAAATTCTCTCTTTGCTGAGTACATGGTGTTTGAGCCAAATCTTGCCAAATGTAGTGATTAGAAAATAGGGAAATTTTTATTTTAAAATTTAAAAAGCTTTGAAATTATTTTAGCTATATCATTTTCTCATTGGAAACTTCAGAAAATAAAGACATTATCAAGAAGTTAGAATGCTTCAAAATTCCACCACTCAGAGATTACCACTGTATATATTGATATATATTAGTCTCTGTCTTTTACAGTGTGTGCTGTCTGTATCTTGACTTTTTTTTTTCTTGATGAGACAATATATTGTGGACAGCTTTCTATGACTGTAGGTATAGCCCTATATAATTTGTTTAATGGTTGCACAGCATTTCATTGCATAGATGTACTTCAATTTTTAAAAATCAATTCTAACATGTCCTGTGTGTTGGAGATGCAATGGCCAAAACAGACATGGTGCTTGCCCTCATAGGACTGAGGGGTTAGAGTGGACTTCAGACGATCAAACCCACACAAATAAAGTATGGTAAGTGTGATTTGGGGGTAGAAGTTTCTCCTACAGCACAGAGGCAGAAGTCCCCGGCTTACAGGCACATTTAAGTATAATTCCTAGTACCTCTATATTTGTCGTTAAGCATTCATTTTTTTCTTTTATTGAGGTATAATTGACACATTACAAGCAGACCTCAAAGATATTGCGGGTTGGGTTTCAGACCACTGCAATAAAGTAAATATCACAATAAAGCGAGTCACGTGAACTTTTTGGTTTCCCAGTGCATATAAAAGTTATGCGTATACTATACAATAGTCTTAAACGTGCAATAGCATTATGTCTAAAAAAGACAGTGTACGTACCTTAATTTAAAAATACTTTACTGCTAAAAAATGCTAACCATCATCTGAGTCTTCAAGTCATAAGCTTTTTGCTGGGGGAGGGTCTTGCCTCCATGTTGATGGCTGCTGACTGATCAAGGTGGTGGTTACTGAAGGTTAGGGTGGCTGTGGCGGCATCTTAAAATAACGATGAAGTTTGCCCCATCGATTGACTCATCCTTTCAGGAAAGATTGTAGCCTGCAGTGCTGTTTGATGGTATTTTACCCACAACAGAACTTCTTTCAAAATTGGAGTCCAGCCCCTCAAACCCTGCAGCTGCTTTATCAACTAAGTTTATGTCATATTCTACATCCCTTGTTGTCATTTCAACAATCTTCACAGCATCTTCACCAGGAGTAGATTTCATCTCAAGCAACCACTTCCTTTGCTCAGCCAGAAGAAGCAACCCCTCATCTGTTAAAGCTTTATCATGAGGTGGCAGCAACTCAGCCACATCTTCAGACTCCACTTCTAATTCTCGTTCTCTTGCTATTTCTGCGGCATCTGCAATTGCTTCCTCTGCTGAAGTCTTGAACCCCTCAAAGTCATCCATGAGAGTGGGAATCAGCTTCTCCCAAACTCCAGTTAATCTTGATATTTTGACCTCTTCTTGTGAATCACAAATGTTCTTTATGGCGTCTAGGATGGTGAATCCTTTCCAGAAGGTTTTCAGTTTACTTTGCCCAGATCCATCAGAGGAATCACTATCTATGGAAGCTATAACCTTACAAAATGCATCTCTTAAACAATAAGACTTAAAAGTCAGAAATGTATTCCTTAAACAATAAGACTTAAAAGTCAGAATTACTCCTTGGTCCATGGGCTGCAGAATGGATGTTGTGTTATCAGGCATGAAAAAACATGAATCTTGTACATTTCTATTAGAAATGTACACTGTCAATGAGCAGTCATACTTTGAAAGGAATCTTTTTTCTGAGCAGTGAGTCTCAACAGTGAGCTTAAAATACTCAGTAACCATGTTGTAAACAGATGTGCTGTCATCCAGGCTTTGTTGTTGCATTTATAGAGTACAGGCAGAGTATACTGAGCATAATTCTTAAGGGCCTTAGGATTTTTGGAATGGTAAGTGAGCATTGGCTTCAACTTCAAGTCACCAGCTGCATTAGCCCGTAACAAGAGAGTCAGCCTGTCCTTCGAAGCTCTGAAGCATCGACTTCTCCTCTCTAGCTATGAAAGTCCTAGATGGCATGTTCTTCCAAAATAAGGCTGTTCTATCTACATTGAAAATCTGTTGTGCAGTGTGGCCACCTTCATAAATTACCTTAGCTAAATATCTTAGCTAAGTATCTTCTGGGTACCTCACTGCAGCTTCTACATCAGCACTTGCTGCTTCACCTTATACTTTTATGTTTTGGAGATGGTTTCTTTCCTTAAACCTCATGAACCAACCTCTGCTATCTGTAAACTTTTCTTTTGCAGCTTTCTCACCTCTTTAAGCTTTTATAGAATTGAAGAGAATTAGGGCCTTGCTCTGGATTAGACTTTGGCTTGAGGGAATGTTGTAGCTGGTTTGATCTTCTATCCAGACCACTAAAACTTTCTCCATATCAGCAATAAGGCTGTTTCGCT
Organism: Delphinapterus leucas; assembly: GCF_059928025.1. NCBI lineage: Eukaryota > Metazoa > Chordata > Mammalia > Artiodactyla > Monodontidae > Delphinapterus > Delphinapterus leucas. The sequence continues at coordinate 70,471,095 of NC_143145.1, read as the reverse complement.
TTCTTATTTGGGTGTTCACTGAAGTCACACTTTTAATTTTCTTCAAGAATTTTCCCTGGGGCTTCCCTGGTGGCACAGTGGTTGAGAGTCCGCCTGCCGATGCAGGGGACATGGGTTCGTGCCCCAGTCTGGCAAGATCCCACATGTCTTGGCTTTCAATATGCCTTCCTCATGAAGTTTAATCATTTCTAGCTTTTGATTTAAAGTGAGAGACATGTGACTCATCCTTTTATTTGAACACTTAGAGGCTATTGTACAGTTATAAATTGGCCTAATTTCTCAAAAAAGAAAAAATTGGCCTAATTTCAGTATTGTTATGTCTCAGGGCATAGGGAGGCCCCAGGAGAGGGAGAGAGATGGGGGAACGGCCAGTCAATAGGGCAGTCAGAACACACATAACATGTATTAAGTTTGTTGTCTTATATGGCCATGATTTGTGGCACCCCAAAGCAATTACAATAGTAACATCAGAGATCACTGATCACAGATAACCATAACAAATATAATAATAGCAAAAAAATTAGAATTATTGTAAGAATTACCAAAATGTGATACAGAAACCTGAAGTGAGGAAATGCTGTTCAGAAAATGGTGTCGATAGACTTGTTTGAGGCAGGGCTGCCACAAAACTTCAGTTTGTAAAAAAAATGCAATTATCTGTGAGGCACAATAAAATGAAATACAATAAAACAAGGTATGTCTGTATATTAGGTTTTTTTTTTTTTTTTGGTACGCGGGCCTCTCACTGTTGTGGCCTCTCCCGTTGCAGAGCACAGGCTCTGGATGCGCAGGCTCAGCGGCCATGGCTCACGGGCCCAGCCGCTCCGCGGCATGTGGGATCTTCCCGGACCGGGGCACGAACCCGCGTCTCTTGCATCGGCAGGCGGACTCTCAACCACTGTGCCACCAGGGAAGCCCCTGTATATTAGTTTTAGGTGTAAAACATAATGATTCGATATTTGTATATATTGCAAAGCGATCACAACAGTAAGTCTAGTTGATATCCAACACCACACATAGTTACAAATTTATTTTTCTTGTGATGAGAACTTTTAAGAACTACTCACTTAACATCTTTCAAATGTGTGATAAAGTATTATTAAATAGAGCCATCATGCTCTACATTGCTCCCCATAACTTATTTATTTTATAACTGGAAATTTGTACCTTTTGATCCCTTCCCCTATTTCACCCACCCCGAACCCCTGCTGCTGGCAACTGACAATCTATTATTTGTATCTATGAGTTTGGTTGTATTTTTAGTTTTTTGGGGTGTTCGGGGGGGGTGGGGGATTCAACACATAAGTAAAATCGTAGTGTATTTGTCTTTCTCTTTCTGACTTATTTTACAAAGCATAATGCCCTCAAGGTACATTCATATTGTTGAAAATGACACAATTTCATTCTTTTTTATGGCTGAATAATATTCCATTGTGTATATATACCATATTTTCTTTATCCATTCACCCATTAATGGACATTTAGGTTGTTTCCATGTCTTGGCTATTGCAAATAATGCTATAAGGAGCATAGCTTTTCTAATTAGTATTTTTTATTTTCTTCAAATAAATACCCAGAAGTTGAATGCTGGATCATGTGGTAATTCTATTTTTAACTTTTTGAGGAACTTCCATACTGTTTTCCATAGTAGCTGCACCAATTTAAATTCCCACAAACAGTGTACAGGGGTTCCTTTTTCTCCACATCCTCACTAACACTTGTTGTTATTGTCAGTTTTGATGATAGTCATTCTGACAGGTGTAAGGTGATATCTCATTGTGGTTTTGATTTATATTTCCCTGATGATTAGTGATGTTGAGAACCTTTTCTTGTACCTGTTGGCCAACTGTATGTCTTCTTTGGAAAAATGTCTATTCAGATTCTCTGCTCGTTTTTTTTTTTTTTTAAAGTAATTAATTTATTTTTGCTGTGTTGCGTCTTCATTTCTGTGCGAGGGCTTTCCCCAGTTGTGGCAAGCGGGGGCCACTCTTCATCGCGGTGCGTGGGCCTCTCACTATCGCGGCCTCTCTTGTTGCGGAGCACAGGCTCCAGACGCGCAGGCTCAGTAGTTGTGGCTCACGGGCCCAGTTGCTCTGCGGCATGTAGGATCCTCCCAGACCAGGGCTCGAACCCATGTCCCCTGCATTATCAGGCAGATTCCCAACCACTGTCCCACCAGGGAAGCCCTCTGCTCGTTTTTAAAATCAGATTTTTTTTTTTTTTTTTTTTTTGCTATTGAGTTGTGAGTTCTTTACATACTTTGGATATTAACCCATTATTAGATATATAATTTGCAGTTATTATCTCCCACCAGTACGTTGCCTTTTCATTCTGTTGATGGTTTCCTTTGCTCTGCAGAAGCTTTTTAATTTGATGTAGTCCCCCTTGTTATTTTTTATTTCGTTGTCTTAGCTTTTGATGCCAAATCCAAAAAATCACCGCCAAGACTGATGTCAAGAAGCTTACCACTTATGTTTTCTTCTAGAAGTTTTATCATTTCAGCTCTTACATTCAAGTCTTTAATCCATTTTGAGGTACTTTTCATGTATGGTATAAGGTAGTAGTCCAATTTCATTGTTTTGCATGTGGCTGTCCAGTTTTCCCAAAACCACTTGTTGAAGAGGCTGTCTTTTCCCCATTGTATATTTTTTGCCTCCTTTGTTATAGATTAATTGCCCATATATGTGTGGGTTCATTTCTGGGTTCTCTATTCTGTTCCATTGATCTATGGTGTTTTTAACACCAGTACCATATTGTTTTGATTATTATAGCTTTGTAATATAGTTTTAAATCAGGGCGCATGATGCCTCCAGCTTTGTTCTTCTATCTCAAGATTGCTTTGGCTATTCAGGATCTTTTGTGTTTCCATACAAATGTTTTGGAATTATTCTATTTCTGTGAAAAATGTCAATGGAATTCTTATAGGGATTGCATTGAATCTGTATATTGCTTTGGGTAGTATGGACATTTTAACAGTATTCTTACAGTCAATGAGCATAGAATATCTTTCCATTTCTTTGTATCATCTTCATTTTCTTTCATAAGTGTCTTACAGTTTTCAGTGTACAGGTCTTTCACCTCCTTGATTAAATTTATTCCTAAATATTTAATTTTTTTTTGTTGCAGTTGTAAGTAGGATTGTTTTCTAGTGTTGATTTGCTCGTGGGTGGGACCGGTTCCTGACACAGCTGGCTCTGGGGTGTCCCAGAGCTTGTGCTGTCCTACTGGTGAGGAGCTGGGTCCCAGGGTGGCTGGCTGAGGAGTCCAGAGTATCTTGGAGTTGGTGTTGGCCCACTGATGGCCTGGAGGCAGGTGGTCCTGGGGCTGGTATTGGCCTGCTGTTGTGTTGGCTGGGTCCTGTGTTGGTCTGAGGTGTCCCAGTACTGGTGCAGACAGACTGGTATGGGGGGAGGACTGGGTCCTCCCAGCTAACAAGCTAGAGGGAGGATGCTAATAGAGCAGTTGCCAGAACCAGTGTCTTTGTGGTAGTGTTCTTGGGGCTTATCTTCCTGGTGCAGGAACCCTGGGCTGGGGAGCCTGATGTGGAGCTTTTACTCCTCATTCCTTGGTGAGAAACTATGCAATTATAATTTTCCTCCTGTTTGCGGGTCTCCCACCCAGTGGTATGGCTCTCGACAGTACTGCATCTCCTCCCCTCCTACTTGTGTTGTTGTGGTTCCTTCTTTATATTTTTAGTTGTAGCAGGTCTTTTCTGGTACATTCTGGTGTTTCTCATCAATAGTTGTTCTGTATATAGTTGTAATTTTGGTGTGCCCATGAGAGGAGGTGAGCTTAGGGTCTTCCTGCTCTGCTGTCTTGGCCATAACTCATAACGTCTACTCTTTAATTTCTGATTTTATTTATTTGAGTCCTATCTTTCTCTCTCTCTCTCTTTTGGTGAGTCTAGCTAAAGCTTTGTCAGTTTTGTTTATCTTTTTAAAGAACAGCTGTTAGTTTTATTCATCTTTTCTCTTGTGTTTTTAGTTTCTATTTCATTTATTTCTGCTCTGATTTTTGTTTTTACCTTCCTTCTACTAACTTTGGTCATCATTTGTTTTTCTAGTGCTTCGAAGTGCAAAATTAGGTTGCTTACTTGAGATTTTTCTTGATGTAGGCATTTATCACTATGAACTTTCCTCTTAGAACTGCTTTTGCTGCATTTGATATGCTTTGATATATATTTTTATGTGGACCATTTTTAAAGCCTTTATTGAATTTGTTACAATATTGCTTCTGCTTTATGTTTTGGCTTTTTGGCCTCAAGGCATGTGGAATCCTAGCTCCCTGACCAGGGACTGAACCTGCACCCCCTGCACTGGAAGGCAAAGTCTTAACCACTGGACTGCCAGGGAAGTCCCACTTTGATATATTTTTATTTTCCATTGTCTCAAGGTTTTTTAAAATTTATCTTTCGATTTCTGCTTTGGTCCGTTGGTTGTTCAGTAGCTTGTTTCTTCTCCACATATTTATGAATTTTCCAGGTTTCTTCTTGTAATTGATTTCGAGTTTTATACCATTGTGGTTGGAGAAGATGTCTGATATGATATCAGTTGTCTTAAATTTATTAAGGCTTGTTTTGTGCCTAACATATGATCTCTCCTGGACAGTGTTCCATGTGTACTTGAGGAGAATGTGTATTCTGTTGCTTTTGAGTGAAATGTTCTGTGTATATCTGTTAAGTCTATCTGCTCTAATATGTTGTTTAAGGCCAATGTTTCCTTACTGATTTTCTGTCTGGGTGACCTATCCATTGATGTAAGTGGGGTATTAAAATCCCCTACTGTTGTTGTTTTGCCATCTTTTTCTCTCTTTATGTCTGTTAATATTTGCTTTATATATTTAGGTCCTCCTGTGTTGGGTGCATAAATATGTACGAATGTTATATTCTCTTATTGGATTGACCCTTTATCATTATGTAATGCCCTTCTTTGTCTCTTATTACAGTCTTTGTTTTAAAGTCTATTTGTCTGGTATAAGTAGAGCTATCCCAGCTTTCTTCTGGTTTCCATTAGTATGGAATATCTTTTTCCATCCCTGCACTTTTAGTCTATGTGTATCCTTACATATGAAGCAAGTATAGATGGGTCTTGTTTTCTCTTAATCCATTCAACCATCCTATATCTTTTGACTGGAGAATTTAGTCTATTTATATTTAAAGCAGTTATTGATAGGGATGCACTTATTGCCATTTTGTTAATTGTTTTCTGGCTGTTTTGTAGTTCCTCTCTCTTCCTTTCTTCTTCTCTCTCTCTTTCTTTTATGATTTGGTGACTTCCTTTAGTGGTATGGTTAGATTCTTTTCTCTTTATCTTTTGTGTATCTAATATAGGTTTTTGCTTTGTGGTTACCATGAGGCTTACATGTAACAACTTATATTTACAACAGTCTATTTCAAGTTGATAACAAATTTGAACACGTTCTAAGGCTTTTCATTTTTACTCTTCCTTACCACATTTTATATTTTTGATGTCACATTTTACATCTTTTTTTATCTTGTGTATTCCTAGCTAATTATTGGAGTTATAGTTATTTTACGACTTTTGTTTTTTAACCTTCATATTAGCTTTATAAATGACTAATTCATTACTTTACTATATATTTAACTTTACCATTGAGATTTACACTTTCATAGGTTTTCTTGTTGTGAATTAGCACCCTTTCTTTTCTGCTTAAAGAAGTCCATTTAACATTTCTTGTAAGGCCAGTTTAGTGGTAATGAATTTCTTTAGCTTTTGCTTATCTGGAAATTCTCTCTCCTTCAATTCTGAATGACAGATTTTCTGTGTAGACTATTCTTGTTTGGGAGTTTTTTCTTTCAGCATTTTGATATGTTGTGCCACTCCCTCTGGCCTGTAAAATTTCTGCTGAAAACTCTACTGATAGTCTTATTGGGGTTCCCTTGTATGAAGCAAGTTATTTTTCTCTTTCTTTTTTTAAGATTCTGTCTTAAACTTTTGACATTTTAATTATAATGTGTCTTGGTGTGGGTCTCTTTGAGTTCATCTCTGTGAAACTCTCTGGGCTTCCTGGAGCTGGATGTCTGTTTCCTTCCCCAGATTAGGGAAGTTTTCAGCCATTATTTCTGCAAATAAGTTTTCTGTCCCTCTCTCTCTCTTTTCCTTTTCTGGTACCCCTATTATGTGAATGTTAGTCTGCTTGATGCTGTCCTTTAAGTCCCTTAAACTATCTTCACTTTTTTTTTTTTTTTCCATTCTTTTTTCTTTCTGCTGCTCTAACTGGGTGATTTCCACTGCCCTGTCTTCAAGTTCACTGATAGTTTCTTCTGATTCATTTGGACTGCTGTTGAACCGCTCTAGTGTATTTTTCAGTTCATTATTATATTATTCAGCTCTTTGGCTTCTATCACTGGTACTTTCTTATATTTTCTACCTCTTTTTAAAAGTTCTCACTGTGTTCATCCATTCTTCTTCCGATGTTTATGACCATTATTTTCAACTCATTATCAGGGAAATTACTAACCTCTCTTTCATTAAGGTTTTTTTTCCTGAGGTTTTATCTTGTGGAATATATTCCTCTGTTCCTTCATTTTGCTTTACTCTGTGTTGGTTTCTATGCATTAGATGAAAGAGCCACCTCTCCCAGTCTTGAAGGTTTAGCCTTGTGTAGGAGATACATCTTATCATTCAACCCTGCTCTAGCTGCTAGTTGTCTCTCAAAGCTTTGTAATTGTCTAAGAGGCCTATTTTATTTTTAGTGGCTCCCAGTAGTTGAGGGTGCTCCAAGACCTATCAGTGATCTGAAAGGGAAGATCTTAGCACTGAGATTCAGAGTGATTGGAAGCCTGAACTTCAGGCGACAGCTTTTAAAGTATGCAAATATATATAGTCCTGTGGGACCACAGGTGTAAGCTCCACTGGCCACCAGTGCCAGGCAATCTGGAAATGTCCCTTAGGTGACAGCTGCAAAAATTTGGGCTCCAGATGAGTGTATAAGTGCCTTTCTGGGAGATACTGGTAAGTTGTACTGAGGCAGAGGGAGAGTGCAAAGATGGTGTCCACTGGCCTATGTCTCCTGAGAGCACCTCCATCAGCCTCTAGATGTGTGCCAAACCTGAAGTCTGCCCCTCAGATTGAAGTTCTAGAACAAGCAAGTAGGCTTCATTTACAGAAAGACTGGGGTTGTGTTTCTGTCTACTGTCTGTGCAGTGCACTGGGGGTGGTAGCCAAGAACTGACTCTCCAGTTGTTACCGTCCTGTGGGATCTAGGAACACAAGCCCACCTGGCCACCAGAGCCAAGTGATCAAGGGGTATCCCCTGGGTGGAAGCAGCAAAAACCATGGTACCAGATGTGTATAAAAGCTCCCCTCTAGGAGACACTGGTGCTCTGGAGCATAGCAGAGGGAGAGCACAAAGATACCATCCATCCTCTCCAAGATCTTTGGAAGGGATTACAGTCAGCCCTTAGATGTGTGTTTAATTAGAAGCCTATCCCTCAGGCTGCAGCTATGATGATAAGATAATAGGCTTCTTTCATAGAAAGACTGAGCTCCTTGGTCTGTTGCTTTTTACTGTGCCTGGGGGTGGGGTGGTGGTAGCCATTTAGGAACTTAAGGCTACAGTCCTATGGAGCCCCACTGGTCTCCAGAGCCAGACAATGTAGAGGTTCGCCTGGTGGCAGCCATAAAAATCAGGGCACCAGACAAGTATAAGCTCCTTCTGGAAGATACTGGTGAGCTGGAGTGAGGTGAGCTGGAGAGAGCAGAAAGATTGTGTCCACGGTCCTCCGTTTCCTGAGGGCATCTCTGTAGGCCTCAAGATGAGTGCCAAACCAGAAGCCTTCCCCTCAGGCCAAAACTTCTGGACAAGTTAAAGGCCTCTTTCACAGAAAGACTGGGGACCAGTTTCCATCGGCTACCCGTACAGTGCCCTGGGGGCATTAGTCTGCCAAGCACTGTGCTCTGGAGCGTGGCAGAGGGAGAGCACCAAAATGGTACCAGCCAGCAGACTCCTAGACGTGCATTCAATCAGATGTCTACTTCTCAGACTGATACTTTAAGATTTGCAAATATCTTCTGGAGGGGAGCTTTTATATGCATCTGGTACCCTGGTTTTCACATCTGGTGCCCAAATTTTAGGGGCTGCTGCCCAGGGAATGCCACTTGATCACCTGGATCTGAATCCTGGATCCCACAGGACTGTAACAGTTGGAGAGACAGTTCTTGGGCTGCCATTGCTCAGAGCCCTTTGGTGGGTAAGTCTACACGTGAGCCCTTTAAGAGCTGTTTCTCAGATGGCTATAGCCTGTGGGTCTCATGGGCAGAGGCCTCATTGGTTTTCAAGGCTAGATTCAGGTCTTAGAAGTTGGGGTGCCCACTGTGGGGTTCAAACCCTTTGGTCCTCAGGGAGGTACTTCAGGTTTCGAATTCCCACAATTGTGGGCTGCTGTGCCGGGGATGGGGTTTATGGAGAGATTGTGTCCCAGCCTCTCCTACTTGCTTTCATGGGGGCCTTCTCTCACCTGATGTGTAGGAGTTGCTCAGCCAGTTTTTAGGTTTTTTTTCAGAGGGAGTTGTTCCATATGTACTGTAGATTCAGGGTGTCCACGGGAAGAGGTGAGTTTAGGCTCCTCCTATGTTGCCATCTTGAACCAGAAGGCAAGCATTCATTTTTATGCTCTGATCATGATTAGCCCAGCCAGGTAATTATATATTTTTGCTCCCCATTGCATCCTTAGCTGTATTATCCCTAATACAGCTTCTGGTGAATAAATGATGAATAATATTTCTCTGAATAAATCCCCAGAAGTGGAATTTTATAGCAGCTTATTTAATTGAAATATAAGATACTAGTGTACTTAATATGTAGAAGGCATCAAAGAAGAATGCAACAATGGATTAGAGTTTTCGGGGTAACATAAAAATATGCCTGTTGATCTACACTATAAATCAATAGCACCGTCAACTGATAACTTCTGAAGGTTTACCATGTGATGGGCTGGATGCTCTGATGGTATAGGAAATGAGGCACTCTTCCTGCTCCAAGAAGTTTAAAATGCTGGGTAGGGGGTTAAGAAATATATATATGAGAACCAACTACTGTTTTGCAAGGCAATGGATAATACTAAATAAATGGTATAAAGAGTATCTTCCTCAGTAATCAGAGGAGTGCAGCATGATCCAGCTGAGCAGGTGTTGTCAAACAGTTTTACGAAGAGGCTGCACTTCCACTAGTATTAACTCTCTCTTTCATTTCAGTCACTCTGGTGGTATGGGAAGGTATCGCATTATTGTTTTAGTTGTCATTTCTTTGACAACCAATGAAGTTGAGCAACTTTGTCTATTTTTAATCAGCCAGTTGGATATCCTCTTATATGGAGTGTCTGTTTAAATCTTTTAAAAAATCTTTTATTTTTTTGGTCTTTTCCATATTGATTTGTAAGAGTTCTTTATATATTCATTTTATGAGTACTTTGTCAGATATATGTGCTGCAAATCTCTTTTCCCACTGTGGCTTGCCCTTTCATTCTCTCTCTTTTTGTAAAATTTTTATTGAAAAACAGTTGATTTACAATGTTGTGTTAAGTTCTGCTGTTCACCAAAGTGATTCAGTTATATGCTCTTTCATTCTCTTAATGGTGTATTTTGATGAGCAGACATCTTAATTTTAATTTAGTCCAAGTTATCATTTTAAAAATGGTTAATAATTCTTTTGTCTTATTAATAAATCTTTCTGAAGTTCATAAAGCTATTTTTATATGTATTTTTCTAATATCTGTATTACATTTGGATCTACTGTCTTTCAGGATTTTATTTTTGTGTATGGTGAGAGGTAGGGTCGAGATTCATTTTTTATCCAAATGGAAATAAAATAGATAGGCACCATTTATTGAAAAGGCCATCTTTACTGCACGTATTGTCCTAGTCATCAGTGAAAGAATATATGCAGTTCTATTTTTTATTCTTTTCCATTTTTCCTTGTTTATTCTAGGGCCAATATCACACTAATTGCTATAGCTTTGTGATTGGTTTTGACATCTACTAGTATAAGTCTTCCTGCTCTGTTTAGTTTAAGGAATCAGCTTGTGTGTTTTCTCTCTCTTTGTAATATTCAGTCTTCTAATTTATGAACATGGTGCATCCTTCCATTTATTTAGGACTTCTTCAATTTCTGTCAACAATATTCCTTAGTTTTTAGATTTTCGTTGCAATTAGATGACACACAATTTGATGTTTAGCTTTTACTTTTTGGGTCCAAGGGCTGGCAAATCTTAGAAATACCTGTAGAGTTTTTAAATAATATGGAAATCCAGATCCTACCTCAGAACTACTGCAGCAGGATCTCTGGCAGCAGGACTCTGAGAGTCTCAAAAGCCTTCCAGATTTCACAATACTTTTGGTGGAAGTGTAAAAATTAGTGCAGTTTTTTTTGCATAACAATTTGGCAAATTTTATTGCATTAAATAGTCATACCTGTTGAGCTTGCACTTAAATATCTAGGAAGTTAAATTATATGAATTATTTGTGCACATTTATAAATACCCATATAAACGAATGTTTATTACAGCATAGTTTGTATCAAGGGAAAAGATAGCAAACTCCCTCAGTTTCTATCAGTGGAAGAGGTATGCTACTCACATATAGTGGAATACTAGGCAGCTGTGGGAAGTGAGGAACTAGATTTATAAATACTGAAATGGAAAGATATCTAAGATAGTTGAAATTTTAAAATATCAAGAAGCAGGAAATTATGTAAAATAAGCCAGTATGTGCATACATATGCATGCACACATTACACACAAATGTGCAGACACATAAAGGCAGTCACATGACTGTATCCTCTGGGGAATCTGAAGCTTTCCTGCTTCCCGTCATCCCTCTCTCCTTAAGTTCTATAACTGAGCGGTAGTGCAGTCAGTGATTCAGAGTCAAAGTACATGAAACCCAGGATGATTCTAAGTGGAAATAGTTGGGGTTTTTGCCTGTGAACTGGTCAGTGCTGGCATGCAGGAGTCCAGTGGCATGAATTCCTAAGAGTTTGTGAGGGAAATGATGGTTCATTGTATGTTCATGTGGCGGCAGGTTGAGAACAAAAAGTCCTTTTACAATTTTACATATTTCTCCATTTCTGATAAGTAGGCATGCTTATATTACATAAACTTTTATTTTGTTTTCCATGTTAATGTTTTTTAAGTATACCATTCAGTGGCATTAAGTACATTAAAATAGTGTGCGACCATTAGCACTGTCCATCTCTAGAACTTTTTCATCATCCCGAACAGAAACTCTGTACTCATTAAACAATAACTGGCCATTTCTCTCTGCCCTCAGCCCATGGTAACCTCTATTTTACTTTCTGTCTCTATGAATTTGCTTATTCTAGATCCCTCATACAACGTTAGAATCATACAATATTTGTCTCTTGGTGTCTGACTTCTTTCACTTAGCATAATGTTGTTTAGGTTAAGCCATGTTGTAGCATGTACAGAAACATTTAAAAATATTTAAAAGATCATAAATGTGAAAAAAAATTCCCCAGTTCATTTTGGTAAATGGCCACATTGGGTACCACTGAATGACATGACTTTCCAAAGTATGACTGATGCTGTCACTTGAGTCCGTTTGCCCTCCAGGCTCCTACCTGAGGCCAGTAATCTTCCCAAAGGCCCAGCTTAGAGATCAGTTCCTCTAGGAAGTCTTCCTAGACATTCCAGCCAGAAATCTTTTCCGTTATCTGCATGTTTTAAACTATGCCCACTGTCATATTTTAATCCATCTACAGAATTTAAAATTTGGAGCCAGAATTTACAAAGTTTGAGATTCCCACAACCATTTCCTCGCCCCCCCGCACCCCCCCCCCACCATATCAGGATATCTGGCTTCTCTTGAAATCTGGAAAACCTGACACCCTGAGCCAGCATTCCTTCGTGGCAACAACTGGGTAGAGCTGAGAAGCAGCTGTCAGCTTCGTAGAGCCCTGCTCTCTTCTGACCATCCCCACCTCTTCCCTCCGAGGATGAATGCCTAGGGCTGATTGCAGTATACTTTTTTGCATGTTTTTCTTCTAGTGTAGGAAAACTTTTCTGAACTGTCACTATCAAATCAGAATAAGGTTTTGTTGTTGTTGTTTTTAAATGAGAGGGCCCTGGGATTTCTATAATAGGCCTGAATCCCTCACCCACTTATATTACTTACTGGCCCCTGTTGTCATTTGAGTTTGTAACCTTTGGTGAAATGAACTCTGGGCATTGGTGTGCAGAGCACATCTCTCTTGCCCTTCTATGAATTTCTCGCAGTAGGTAGAAAGCACTCGGTGAATGGTTATACATGACCATCCTATGTCATGCTTAATTTTTATAGCAATTTTGAGGCTCAATTTCTGAAACTGTTTTAGACGTCATGCACTTTCCCCCCAGCTTTGCTCTTCTTTCTTTTTCCATCTGTGAAACTCCCACCTGTTCCTCAGTACAGATTAAATGTTACATTCTCCTAGGAATCTTCCCAGAGCACTCATCTCCCCAGTGACCCCTGCGCCCAAGGCCTCCAGTTCATTCTGATCCTTACCGTTCAAGCCCAAATCACCCAACGCTGCCTTTATCGCAGCAGCCCACCCTGACTCCACCCTGGGGAACATGAACTTCTCGGGACCCAGACCCTGTCAGCACCTTGCACCGGGCTGGGTGTACAGTGGGTCTTGAGTACATGTTGAAAGGTGACGTGTCAAAGGGAACTATTTTTTCAGCATCTCATTTTCTTTAAAGCCTGTTGTTGATGTCAGGCTGTTTGGAGCAGTCTGTTGTTTTTCCTGATTCCTGCATTTCCCTTTGTTTTTCATGGAACACGTAGCACTGATTTCCTGTAAGGCTTTGCAAATAAATATCAAGGTCAGGGGCTGGAAGCCTTGCTGGAGCTCTCATGGCACCTTTAGATTCCACTGGGCCAAGAAATGCTTTCAACCCCAGAGGGCAGAAGTTTTTCAAAACAAGACTGTTCCACTAAGGGCGTGTGCTTCCTCTATCAGTGCAGGCCCCCACCCCGCTTGCATTTTAACTACTTTGAGAAGAATGGAAGTTCTGCAAAACCTTTGGTATTTTTGAACCACTGAGTAGGCTAGGTGATGGGGCCTGCGGTGATTTCTCAGTGAGAGGTTGGTACAGACAGGAACATGGGGGGAGGCGGTGAAAGAGGCCCTTTCTGAAGAGCCAGCGGAGGTGCAGGGCCGCCTCCGCTCAGAGCCCCTCTCCCCTTCCTCCTCCGCCCCGGGGGCTGTCTGGACGCGTGCTCACCGGGACTTTGATCCCTGCGACTTCAGGGGGCCCCTGTCCAGGCCGCCTGCACATCAGGGCTAGGGCAAGTACGGGGGGATCCTGTTCAGTGGTTTCGTTCTTTTTAACGTCCAAGTTGACACAACAAACCCTCCCTCCCTCCTCCTTCACACGCTGTCTTGGTTTTCCTTCTCTTTCTTTCCTTTCTTTTCTTCTCTTCATCGTCGACGCTTTGCCATCCATCTTAGATGGGTGGCGTGCTTGTAAATGCAAGGGACACAGTCAAAGGGGTTTTGCATGGAAGGGCCTTGGAGAGGCCTCTGGGTGCCAATTTCGTCTCTCCGAGGATGCAGCGTCCCTTAAAGGGAGGTGCGAGGAGTGAGCGTTCGGGGGACCCTTGTCCTCCTGCAGATACTGTTACCCGAAAACTAGGTTTGCCTCTTGGGGGGTGTTGAGCCAATAGACACAACCAAGCCAAAGACGGGGAGAAGGAAGGGTTTATTATTCCTTGCAGCCAGTAAGGAGAACCTTAGGGGTCTTTCCCAAAGCAGTGTCTCCCCAGTAGCAAAACTGGGGAGCTTTTAAGCTAAGGGTCCATGTATATTCATGAAGGGGCTTGAGCAGAGGAGAATTCAGCATAAAATTGGGACAAAGGTCGACAGAATCCGAACTTGAGTTGACTGAAGTCAGGAGGGTCAACTTCATCATTCTGTCCTCCCCAGGGTGGGGACCTTAGACCCTGCAGAACTCAGAGATGTATTATTCTGTGTATCCCCTGAGGAGGCAGGAGGACTCTGCTTTGTCACTGCATATTGCTCGGCTGGCTTTTCTCTCTTCCTGCATTCCTTTGTTCCCTAAAGCTCATTGATTACTGAGACCTGTTCAAGGGCCAGCACGTGGCCAGGCTTAGATCACAAAATGCTGAGACCAACATGGTTCCTCTTATGTCAAGAAAGCCATTCCTGGTTCTCTTTCTTCGGGGACCCCGTAACCTATCTGCTTACAGCACTACAAAGGTCCTGTCCCCTGCCCCCTGCCCCCCAGCCCATCTCCAGGTTATGTTTTTGGAGGGTGATAGGAAGGGCCTCCTTGATAAGGAGTGACACCTGCGAAATGGGTTCCATGTTTCTATCCCCAGGGCTGCCCTAGGACAGACCCTCCTTACATCTCACTTGGGTTATTGCAGCCGGCAGTTATTAAATATTTCTCTCTCTCATTGATCCGGAAGAGGATGAGGAACCTAGGAGCCTATCAGCATCTTATTCTTTTATCTCATCTAGGTCGATGAAAATGTCATCCCCTCAATGAGACCTGTTTCCCCAGCCAACATTCATTGCTGTCCCCTCTGGGCTTCTATCATAAGTTAAAATTCTTTGCAACATTTGTCCCCCTAGATTTCCAGTGTCCTGGTCATCCAGTGAGGCCCTCGTCACATCTGCCTTTTCTCACATTCTCTTTGTTTCCCCACTAGATGGCCAATCCCCTGGCGACACCCCTGACAGCAGGCAGAACTCTTCACTCACAGGAGGAGCCCCCTAGATGCTTGAATGGAATCGAGTTGGGGGTCATAAGGATTTCCGGGGCATAGGCATGGCCAACCGGGAATCGGAATGGCTTGGAAGGGAAAGGCCAGGATCTGGGAACTCACACTCCACACATGGCCCAGCCTTGCTGGGAGTTGCCTTGAATGGAGGTCTTTCCCATACCTGGTTGGCCCAAAGCAATGGTTCTTTACCTTGACTGCTGCTGGAGCCCCAACCTAGACAAATTCAATTAGAATCTGTAGAGAGGGGCTCAGGGAGTTTTCGAGGCACCCAGGCCATTTCAATGGGCAGCCCATTGAGGACCACTGACGGAAGGATATGAGAGCTTGAGGGGGCCTCCTTTCTTAGGGAGTTTCCCAGAGGTCCCTGCAGAGTCCTGCCAAATGGGGTGGCAGACAGAGGGAGGAGGTGGGGGAGGAGGTGGACAGCACCAACATGGGAAACACGAGGTAGCTTATCTCCTTTCCCACCTCTGGGTCCTGGGGCTTTATGTCAAGGCACGAGACAAGGTGGGGCAGGCCACGGAGTGCTGGGAGCAGCAGAGAGGAGTGAAGAAAATCCATTTTCAGGATGGTCAGTCTAGCTATGGTCCCAGGCAGCAAAGTCCCCCAGTCAGACCAGCCGACAAACCCAGCCCAGGGCCACCAGGCGGTGTGTAGCCGCACACGCACTAGCTCTGGGCACACTTGGTCCCCCCATCAGAGAGTTCTCTCGGAAGGGCTTCCCTCTGGCAGGGCATCCGTTTTTCTTCTGTTGCCAATAAAAATCCCCGGCGCTGTTTTTTCTCCTTCGCTTCCTTCTATTGCTTCTGACAGAGTTTGCCAGTTAGCTGAGGTCAGGATTTCCTTTTTACAAACAACCTGCTTTCAGTCAGTGGAGCCAAAGGTTTCCTAAATTACAGACCCTTTCATTTCTTCTGCCACAAGTTCGCCTGTCAGTTTGGATAATTGCACAGAACGGAGAGAAATGGAAACGTTTCTGAGAGACACTGAAAGAAAGAAGTGCTATTGCTAACTGTCTCCTTTTGGATTGTCAGAAAACCATCCTGAGTGGGATGGACAGGGCGACGTGGGTCAGCTGAAGCTTCTGTAGCTGCAGAAAGAGAGTGTCGGGGATCCCAGGGTCTGGAAGGAAATTTCTTACAGGTCTTAAATGAACACAGGCTGTCCACGGCAGCATCTCCGCATTGTGTTAAGCAAATGGCTTCCTTTATAGTCACTTGAATTGGGGAACACCCAAGCCCTATTCAAATGTTTTGAAAAGCAACTTTTAAAAGTTATTACAGAATGCATGTGCATTGGACACGTGTAAATGCTGACTGGAAGACAAATTTTAAACCAGTCTCTGGAAGGATGACATAGAATTGAGGTGCTGAGGTTTACAACCCAAAGCATTCAGACATCATTGGACAATTGTACTAACGGTGGACAGGATGCCAAATACACCTTGAAAGTGGAAAGCCCTGGTGTGGAGCCAGGGAGCACGGGGCAAAGCCAACTTCTGTTGACCTGAGAGCCCATGATCTTTTCATGATTCTGTGTTGTATCCAAGCGTCGCCTGGGGTTATGACTGCCTGATTTGGCTGTGACCTCTTGGACGGAGCATTTAACCTGAGTTTTGTAATCGGTATAATAAAAGGGGCTCCGCTAGACACTACTTAGGGCTAACATCTAAGTCTAGTTTAATGTGGAATCGTGGCCCCAGTGAAGGGACCCAGGCTGTTTGTGCTATAATGCAGGAGGCTGAATGCAACCTGTTTCTATCCTCTTATCTTTCTCCTGTGAAAGAGGAATAGCCATGCTCGTGGGTAATAAAAGCACTAAGCCTGAAGTTTTACTTGGAAGTGAAGGACAGTTCACGCCCTCACCCCTCCCTCTCCTGGCCACTCTGACCCACACTCCCTGCGCTCCTATAGTCCTGTGGCCTTTCTTCCCTTCTCATCTTCCCTCTCGGCCTCTCTCCTGTGCTCCCCTTCTCCCCACTCTGCTCAGGCCAACTCTAGCCGGCAGCGCTCAGCTTTGGGGCGGCGTTTCCCGCCTGCCCAGGCTGCCCTGCTCTCCCCACCTCTCACGCCAGCAAGACCACTCACGGAAGCCTCCTTTATCATTGTGATTCTTTTTTAATAGCCACCATCCCAGTGCTTGAGGTCAGAAACTAGATGGCCTTTTTCATCCCGTTTCCTAGACTAGGTCAGAAAAATGCAGTCCCCTTGTAAATGGCCTGTGCCGTCAAAGAGCTGGTTCTTAAGTTGGGGAGAAAAAAAAAGTCTGAATACTTAGCCAGTATAGTAATGGGCAGCATTAAAAAATATGCCAAGCAGTGTCCCAAACACTTTACACATATTAACCTACTTGGTCCTCATAATAACGGTCTGAAGTAGGTATTATTGTTATTCCCATTTTACAGATGAGGAAACTAAGGCACAGGGAAGTTAAACAACTTGGCTAACTAAAATGGGAAGCTGGGATTCGAACCCAGGCAGTCTGCCTGCTGAGGCCAGGCTCTTAACCACTAGGTGTACTATCTCACAGTGCGGAGGAGACCCCTCGCTCTGGGGGTGTCCAGACTCCTCTTGTGTCTCACTGCTCCCCCCATTCAACCCATTAGCCAAGTGCTGTCCTTGCTGTCACTAAAAATAAATCCAGGTGTCCTTTTCCCCACCCTAATCTGAATCTGGCTGTTGTTCTCCTGGACTGTCCTACTGGCCTGATGACTCGTTGCCCCACTTCTTCTCTCACCCTTCTTTAGCCCATCCTCCACCCAGCAGCCAGAATGGTCATTCCAAAGTGTGTGTCAGATTGGGTCACAACCCTGTGTAGACCCCTCAGCGGCCATTTAGAATAGCGTCCAAATCCTTCACCAGGACTTTCCCCGTCTCCATTCCTTTCCCAGATCATCTCTTCTTGGACCCATGAGTGTGATTTTCACTCCTAAAAGACAGTAAATAGAAGTCTTCTCCTCTGAGGACCTTTGTCTATATCTTCTGCCCCTCATCTTCACGTGCTGCCTGCTTCTTAGCAATTGGTCTCAGTTCACATGTCTCAGTCCATCCTTTCCAGGGAAGCCCTGTCACCTACCCATATTCCCCGTTTTAATTTTCCACAAAGAATGTTTCCAACTGAATGTATCTTATTCACTAATTCATTCAGTAATTCATTTGTCTGTTCCCACCTACTCTGATGCAAACTCCATCCTCGTGAGCAGAGACCTCTTATCCTCAGCATCTCGGACAGTGGTGGGGGCCTGGCGAGCCTTTATTTAAGGGAGTAGTCTGGACGGCCAGTAAGACTATGGACATTGGGTAAGAGAAGTTCAAGAGAGGGTGCTAACACTGTGCGCCATGGTGGGAAAGAAGGTTCTACAGAGGTGAAGGCTCTGGAGCTGGACACGGTTTGGGTGGATTAAAGATGGAGGAAGTCATTGATGGCAATGGGAGAGCTCTGAGCAGAGATTTGGCGGGGATGCTTACGGGCTGTTTGGCCCATTAAAGAGCCCAGTCTATATATACTGAAGGTTTGTTCCTAAGAATAGCGAGAGACAACATTGGGAAGAAAGTAGAGGCTGTACTTGGAAACTCTAGAATGGCAGGTAGAGAAATTTGGGCTCTAATCTATGGTTGAAGGGGAGCCCTTTAAGCATTTTGGCCAGAGTGGGGGGGGGTCACGTTAGAAGTGGCGCTTTAGAAAAATCCATCTTTTGAGGGTATGCTCTCCATTTTGCCTGTTTTCCATACTTTCTTCACCTGAGACCTAAAAGTCCCTCTGCTCCCCACCCCTGCCTCTCTTTACAGACATTCCCCAAACTTTTCATTCTCGGGTGTCTGAACATGCGCACACACTTCCTTAGTGCGTGCATGTGAAAAACGAACATCCTGGGCCTGATAAATTAGTCCGACCACTGCATGTTTGATGGTCACGTGTTTGTATGTATGAATGTTGTGTTTCTAAGCTTAAATCCCAGGAGGAAGCAAGTTGTGCTGTTTTATAGCTCTTTGTCAGTGATTAATCTGGCCAAATCTTAGCGGTGTATGTTGTGGGCGTTCTTTATAGATGAAGCTCATTTCTGTTGCTGTCCCTTGGGTATTTAAGTGGCTAAATCTATGCTCTGGCATCCAAGACACTTGATGCTGAATTCTGTTCTATACCAGATAAGTCTGAGCGGAGGTCTAGTTTATATGGTTTCGGAGGAAGTAAAGAGCTTTTCCATTCATCTGTTCTTACAGTGATCAAAGAAACAGCTGTAATTTTTCTAGCTTAGCCCTCTCAAGGACTGATAAAGCCATTCCTACAGTTGCTCTGTACAACTTCCTTTTGTTGGACTATGAGCTTTCTAATGCAACCAAGATCCTACTATTTCTTAGAACGAAGAGATGAAGAAAATACCGACAAGTCAAGGAGCTTACAGTACTTCACAAATCAGTTTTATTAATTTAAACACAAATTGAATGAAGAAAAATTCTGTACACAGTTGTGGACACAACACAACACACCTTTATACAGTAAGGGTAAGATAAACTTTGTCTTCTCAGTCTGCAGAGTACAAAAATGTAAAATGGAAAGGCTGAAAAATTGTCGACTTCTGTTTGCTTCAAGCAAAAGAGGAAAAACAAACTGAATTCAATGATTAAACGGTTTTGAGAAATTCACAACTGACTAATTCTAGCAGCAACATGAAACTTCAGAAAAGGATAGAGCAGCTCTTTAGCTACTTTGGGTCAAAGCTGGTGTTATTTTTCCCCCCAATATACTATTAAAGAAAATTCATCCAAAAAGTAATTTCATGACAATGGAAGGCTTTAGATGAGAGAAACTAGTGTCTAGATAAACCGATGGATCACTTTTGGAGAAACTTTATTAGGGTATTACAAAGGTGACAAATTTTATTTCCCAGGTTTATGCTTGTCATATAATACAGAATGGGGGTGAAGAGTAGCATAATTTTCTTGGTGATGATGACCGGGCTGTGTCCCCTGCTGGCAATGAACTTTCCTGGGAGGCTGGGGTGGGAGGTGAGTGTGGAGGAAAACGGAAGGAACATGAATGTAGGAAGTAATACGAAGTTTTGCTGATTTCCAGATATGTGGTAATGTCCTTCCTTAAACGACTAAGTATCATCTGAGCACAGGAAAACTTTGCTAGTGTCCAATTCATGAACCATTTCATTAATAAAATATATCCATCATCTACATTCTTTCTGTGGGACGGAGCGTTTGAATAATCTTTTTCCAAGTAGTTACATATACTACATTAGTGTTGAAAATGAAAAAGTGAGGTTTTAAGAGGGCTTTTTTTCCCCAAAATTATTTAAGACAGACACTGCTGTGTTCTTTTACCAAGGCCCTCCTAACAAACAGCATAAAAAAAGAACTGATGGGAAAAAAAATTGGAAAACAAAATCTTATTGACACTTGACATCCATGCTTTTGGTCTTGACAACATGATCTTAAAAAAAAAAAATCCATTATCTACATATTTATACCCAGTACTTCGAGAAGGCACTGCACGTCTGTGCATATCCTGCCTCATACTTCACTATCAAGGCATTGCTACCTTTCAATATCATTTTCCTAAACAATATGTAAAAGAATCATCCATTATTACAAATTTACACCCAAAATTCTTTCTGTACATGATTGTCTCAGTGATGTACATATTATACGTTTAAATTAGACATATTTTAAACTACTTTGCAATGTGCTAAAATTCAAAGTACTTGCTGTGTCATGAGGCCAAAGCCTTCAGTCGCTTCTCTCATCATGCTACTGTCTCTTCAGTTATTTGATGTCAAAAAAGTCTGTTCACATGAATTGTATGGTTCCTGAATTATACCTCGATAAAGCTGGTTTTTGTTTTTTTTTTTAAGAAGTCTGTTCATAAATAAGTAGAGATGTACAGATGACCCTGGGTATGAGACACCAAAAAAGTAAAACTTTACAAGAAAATCCCCCCACTGGTAATCAGGAAACCCATTTCAGTCTTTGTTGTGCAATCAAGTTTGCTGTATTGGAGAAGCTGTTTAGGTCACACTGAAGATGCTAAAAACGTAAAGCGTCTGCGGTCCTTTCTTCACAGGTTCGAACCATGTAGTTAATGTGGCCAAGACACGTTACACTGTGCTAGAACATTCTCATGGCTTATTTGCATTGGATTCACAGTACTAGAGTCAACAGCTGTTCTGAAGAAAGGGATGTGGTCCTTCATTTACCACAAGGGCAGAGGCGAGGACCCACAGCAGCTGGGCATCAAAATGTTGAAATCTCTAGTTTGGAGTCCGGCGCCGACTCGGGACTCAGCCTGCTGGATGTGTCCCTGGTCACAGGGCGGTTGTGTGGTTTCAAAGTGCTAGGGGGCTGTTACAGGTACTCCAGTTCCAAGGCATGATGTAGGGCCATGAGGTCCGAGTGACTGGAGACCCTCCAGAAGGGCATGGCGTGCTGCAAAGGGGCAGACAACGTGGTAAAGACAGAGAACACTCCCAGCACAGGCCCTAAAAGGCTGCGTTGGCAATCCACCATGCTGCCCACACCCCCTTATTCAGTACCGTGAAAACTGCCAGTTAAGATCTCAACATCACATCTGTTTAAAACACAAATTCAAACTTAATCCTCCCCTAAGAATACTGGACTGCATTTTAAAATGTAATTCAGGAGTCTGTTTCTTTTAAGAAGGTGATGGGTATTTCTTAAGCAGACCTACACTGCGACTTGAATGCCGATTTCAAGCTTCAAATAAAATCCAGTAGCTATGAACAAAACCTTGTCAAACATTTGCCTTTCAAAATCTGGATCCAGTGCATTTTTCATGCTGCAAGTTTAAGTGGTTTTCCTTAGTTGGTAGTATTTTATATTTTGCAAAACTTAATTTTACTCCTGTAAGAAGCAACATTTTTTTTCATTTTTTGCATTGACCCTGAAACTGGTTTACCATATGGGAAATTTTAAATGAACATCTAAGATAGTTTTTTGGTTTTTTTGGTGGTAGTTTAAAACATCTAGAAATCTAAATGATGGGCATGTTTGTGAAACACCTGAATTAACCAGAGACAAGAAAAGCAGCACACACACACAAAAAAAGGTTACATCGTCCATGAGGGATAAAAACATGATTATAAACTTTACGGCTCAAAAAGCACTATACTAAGTATTTATGTATCAGCAAAATCTTTTTCTTGGTAAGAGAAAGATAATCATCACAGTTCAGAGAACACAATTCTATTAAGCCCACATTTTGGTTTTTTTCTACGCAAAAAATAATGTGAAGGCCTGAGTATAATTTGCAATTATAGGTCTAGGGAATTTTTAAACAATTCACACTATTAGGAGAAGATGGCATGAAAGCAAACAGAATTTAGAACAGAGGAGTTTTTTTGGGGGACTATCTGTAAGTGACAGTAGGAGCTACTATTTTTGTGCAGATCACATAGCTGTTATTCTGGGGATGCAAACTATTGTTACTTATTAATCTGCTAAAAACATATACCACAGTCCAATATCATATGTAGACCTTTCTGGATTCTATACTATTTTGGAGTATCTCTATTTTTGTTATCCTTCAATAACTGTCCAGAACCAAGTACTAGAGATTTCTTTTAAAAAATTTATGATGTTCCACTTGGCAATTTTAGATCATAAAAGTAGACTGTACTATTTTGCATTCATTCATTAGTGATTTTTCGCATTCACAGGCATGGTGTAGAAGACATCCCCGGCCCACCCTCTCACAGTCTGTGGGTGAGTAGCAGAAATGAACAACATAACTGATTCACTTTGTTCTAAAGCAGAAACTAACACACCATTGTAAAGCAATTATACTCTAATAAAGATGTTAAAAAAAAAAAAGTTACAGTAAAAATACAAAAAAAAAAAGAAATGAACAACAATCATGAATGTTCACCTAAAAGGAGTAGGCGGGGGTAATTCCCTTTGCCTGGGGAACTGGGAGAGACACTGGTAAGAGGAGGTAATAGTTGAGCTAGTTATGAAAGGCTGATCATTCAGAAGAGCACTGTAATGTCTCTGTGCGTGTGAAGGGGGCTGGGGCAGAGGACAAAGGAGAAGTTCATTGTTAGAATACTGGCTGTGTGAGAGAAAGACATGGCTGTGACATTACCGGCTGTAGGAACCAAGTGGTGCAGGACCTGGTTAGCCCTGTTAAAGAGTTTATTAATAATAATGATAGTTATGATTAACATTTACTAGTGACTAATTCTAAGAAGACTGAGTCTAGTGGAGAGAACAGGGGAGTCAAACGTGTTAACAAGTAATTAGAACTAATATTGCAAAATAACATTTTCCCTAACTAAGCACATACTGATGTGAAGCTTTTATGGATCTACAAGAGCTTCCCAGGGCAACTGGGTGCAAAGTAAACAATTTTTTTTCCTGAATCAATGTTTAGTGTGGAATATTTCTTATATGAAGACAGAGAGATATGGTGGCAAAAGAGGAAAAGAAAAGCAGGTTCTAGAATGAGGAGACCTGGGTTATACTCTCAACTCTGACTTTTGTCATGATTCAAAGTCATGTTACTAATCTCCCTGGAGCCCCAGTTTGTTTATTTGCAAAATAAGGGTTTAGGGGAAATGACTCAGGGTTGCTTCTCGGTTTAATAAAGTCTATAAACTTTTCATTAAAATATTCTATTACTTGTACAGCTCTGTAGCTACAGCAGATTTGTAAAGTAATATACATACATATGATCCTACTGCCAAGAACCAGCAGGCAAGACATATCTGCTGAAACTATTTCATTACAATGTAAGGCAGTGTGGGACTAAGAATCAAATTGACCTTGCCAGAGAAATGAGGTAAGAAAAATAAATAAAAGCATCAGAATTGGAAAGGGAGAAGTAAAACTATTTGCAGATGACATGATTTTATATATAGAAAATCCTAAAGACTCCAAGAAAATAACTGTTAGATCTAATCAATGAATTCAGTAAAGTTGCAGGATACAAAAATCAGCATTTTTATACACTAAGAACAAATGATCTGATAATAAAGTGATTCCATTTACAATAAAGCATCAAAAACAATAAAATACTTAAAAAGTGAAGGATTTCTACACTGAAAATTATAAGACATGGATGAAAGAAATTGAAGAAGACACAAATAATAAATGGAAAGGTATCTCATGTTCATGGATTAGAAGAATTAATATTGTTAAAATGCCATCTACAGATTCAATGTGATCTCTATCGAAATTTCAATGGTGTTCTTTTACAGAAGTAGAAAAAACAATCCTAAAATGTATACAGAACTAAAAGACCCCAAGTTGCCAAAGCAATCCTGAGAAAGAACAAAGTGGGAGGCAACACACTTCCTGATTTCAAGCTATATTATAAATGTATGGTAATCAAAACAGTATGGTACGGGCATGAAAGCAAACACATGGAAAATGGAACAGAATCAAGAGCCCAGAAATAAACCCATGTATATATGCTAAACTAATATTTTACAAGGGAGCCAAGAATACTCACTGGAGAAAAGACAGTCTCTTCAATAAATGTTGCTGGGAATACTGGCTATTCACATGTTTAAGAATGCAACGATTAACTTGAAAAGGACTAAAGACTTAAATGTAAGACCAGAAACCATAAAACTCCTATATGAAAACACTGAAAAAAATGTTTGGCTCCTTGACATCAGCCTTGGCAATTATTTTTTGGATATGACACCTAAAGCAAAAGCAACAAAATAAAAAATAAACATGTGGACTATATCAAACTAAAAAGCTTTTGCACAGCAAAAGAAACATTTGACAAAATGAAAAAAACAACCTATGGAGTGAGAAAAAAATGTTTGTAAGCCATATATCTGATGAGGGGTTAATACCATACAACTCAATAGCAAAACAAAAATAATCCAATTTAAAAATTGGGCAGAGGACCTGAATAGACATTTTTGTAAAGAAGATATACAAATGGCCAACAGGTACATGAAGAGGTGCTCACCATCACTTCTCAGGGAAATGCAAATCAAAACCACAATGAGATACCAGCTCACGCCTGTTAGAATGGCCTTCATCAAAAAGTTAAGAGGTAACAAATGCTGATGAGGATGTAGAGAAAAGGGAGCCCTTACGCACTGTTGGTCAGAATGTAAATTGGTACAACCAGTATGGAAAAGTGTATGGCGGTTCCTCAAAAAATTGAAAACAGAACTACCCCATGATTAGACAGTCCCACTTCTGGGTATATACATGCCCAAAGGAAATGAAAACACTATGTTAAAGAGATATCTGCACCCTCATGTTCATGGCAGCACTATTTACAATAGCCAAGACATGGAAGCAACCAAGGTGTCCACTGACAGATGAATGGATAAAGGCATTGTGATATATACATGATTGAATATTATTCAGCCATAAAAAAAGAAGGAAATCCTGCCATTTGGGACAACATGGACAGACACTGAGGGCATTATGCTAAGTGAAATAAGTCACATAAAGACAAATATTGTATGATCTCACTTATGTGTGGAAGCTAAAAAAACCGGAAGTCATGGAAAAGGAGATTAGATTTGTGGTTACCAGGGGCAAAGGGTGGGGGAGGGGAAATTGGATGAAGGTGGCCAAAAGATACACATTTCCAGTTATAAGATAAACAAGTACTGGGGCTGTAACATACAACGTGATGACTATAGTTAACACTGCTGTATGATATATGTGAAAGCTAAGAGTAGTAGATCCTAAGAGTTCTCATCACAAGAAAAAAATTTTTTTTGTAATCTATAGGAGATGATGGATGTCAACAAAACTTATTGTGGTAATTATTTCACAGTATATGTAAGTCAAGTCATTAGGCTGTACACCTTAAACTTATACAGTGCTGAATGCCAATTATATCTCAAGGAAACAAAGAATCAAAATGATAAATTCAGAGAGAACTCAGCTGTAAGCTGGAGAGGGTAAATTGGGCCTGTATTGAATTTGAGAAATGGGCAAATTTGGTTAGGAAGATGGAGAGGGATGGGACTCCCAGTCAGGAGATGGTATGTGACAAAGGTGGGAGGCACAGAGTACTTAGTGTGGAGGAGATGGGGCTGGAATGGTGTGTTCATAACAAACACTAATAAGAAAGGAGATATTTTTTCCAGGTAGAAGTATGTTACGCAATTTAATAAGGCACTAAAGGAAGGATGGATTGGAGGTGTGGCTGGCTGGTAGCAGAAAAACTAGGCAAAGGAACAGTGGAAATGGAGTGGGTGCAACGGATGGGAGACACACTGTAAAGACAGAGTTCTTGCTAATGGGGGATGGGTTGGGGGTAGAGAACACCAAAGCAAATCTGAGTGGGCGAACTGGTTTGGGACAGTAGAATTCATCTGCTGATATGCAGGTGGATGAAATGGGATACCTACATGGAGAGAGTCCATCAGGTAACTAGAGCCAGGGGACTAAAACACAGCTAAACCACAAATCTTAACAACAGTGATAGCCTAAACTGATGTGTATATGATTAGTTTATCAAGATTAGCATATATTGAGAGAAGTGGGCACCAAGACCTAAATCTTGGGAAGTAGCACGCGTTTTGGGATCATTAGAACCAAAATATTCCCTAATGATAAAATAAGGACACATCCTTTGTTCCTCTTGCCCACATGTGCAGCTTTCCAAATCCCCTTCTGCCAACTTTCCTCCTTGTCTGGTATTTTGCATTTATGCCTTCTGGGTATACATAAGATCAGTAATATAAAAAGCTGGGTGTGTGGACACATGTAATTTGAATATTGCTGAATTATTAAAAATGTATTAAGAAAATGTTTCAAAACCGTAAAAGCACATAACCTTTGCCCCAGGTATTGCACTTCTAGGAATTTATCCCACAGATATACTTGCCCACGCATGAACCACGTAAAGACCACTCACTGCAGAACTGTTTATAATAATAAACACTGGCAACCACTGAAATGTTAAGCCCCAGGGGACTCGTTAAACTATATCAAGGTAATGGAATTGTGATGCAGCCATTTATAAGAATTAGAGATGCAGAGCTCCATGTACTGATATGGAATAACTACCAGGATATATATTAAGTGAAAAAAGCAGGCACGGAAAAAAAAGTGTATAGTTACCATTTGTATAAAAAATAAAGAACGGATCTGTGCTTTCCTATGCATATATTATCTCTAGAAAATTTGCATATGGAGGTACAAATACTTCTCTAATTGTAGATAAAGAGATATTCTGAGA
Source organism: Delphinapterus leucas (assembly GCF_059928025.1). Taxonomy (NCBI): domain Eukaryota; kingdom Metazoa; phylum Chordata; class Mammalia; order Artiodactyla; family Monodontidae; genus Delphinapterus; species Delphinapterus leucas. The sequence continues at coordinate 70,444,138 of NC_143145.1, read as the reverse complement.
ACTCATGAAGCTTACTGCACAGCTTTGCTCTTTGACTATTTGTATATCTGTGTCTCCTCTGGACAGGAGTGAGCTCTTTAAGAGTAAAGATGAAATCCAATTTAAGACCTGGCATACAGTATGTGCTCATTAAGTTAAATGAATGTAATGGCTTTAGAGTAATAAAATTCTGTACTCAGTAATCCCTATGTCTCACTTAAATAAAACTAAAAGCAAAAACTTGCATTAAAAATGTTCTTTTAGAAAAAGAAGTTCTTATTTTTCTCCTAAATAAACTCACAATCAAGCATTATTAAGCAGATTCTCAGATTCATCTTGGTTTTCAGCAAGTTTTGGAATGCACATTGAAAATGGACATTTTTTCGATGAAGCGTTTGTCATTATGCAGAATAATGGTGCTTGCCATCCCCCCTTCCCTCCATGTTATTCACAAGAGATTCATTTTAAGTAATTCTCTAAAAAGTAAAGTCAGAGTTATAAAAAAGGCTGTTTTTACTCTAGAAACCAAAACTGCTGTCAGTGTGCAGAAGACTATTATTTACATTTTGATTTTTTAAAAAATCATACATAGGCCTAATTATTTTCACTTGAGGAATGTTGTATTAGGGAAACAAAAAATTTTATGGTAAAAAAAATAAGCATGGCAGATTTTGACAACAAAGACATATATCAAAGAAAGATATCCACCAGTAGTGAGACGGCTTCTCTGAATGGTCTTTCTAGGAACAAAGAGGTGCTCAGAGAAAACTCTTACAAGAGACCTTTTTAGAATTTGTCCATTTCTTCTAGGGTGAAAAAGGGAAAGCATTTCCTCTAAGACCAGGAACAAGACAAGGATGTCTAGTCTCAGCACTATTATTCAACACAGTCTTGGAAGTCCTAGCCACAGCAATCACAGAAGAAAAAGAAATAAAAGGAATCCAAATTGGAAAAGAAGAAGTAAAACTGTCACTGTTTGCAGATGACATGATACTATACATAGAAAACCCTAAATATGCTACCAGAAAACTACTAGAGCTCATCAATGAATCTGGTAAAGTTGCAGGATACAAAATTAATACACAGAAATCTCTTGCATTCCTATACGCTAACAATGAAAGGTGAGTAAGGAAAGAGAAATCAAGGCAACAATCCCATTTACCATCACATCAAAAAGAATAAAATACATAGGAATAAACCTACATAAGGAGGCAAAAGACCTGTACTCAGAAAACTGTAAGACACTGATGAAAGCAATCAAAGATGACACCAACAGATGGAGAGATATACCATGTTCTTGGATTGGAAAAATCAACATTGTGAAAATGACTATACTGCCCCAAGCAATCTACAGATTCAATGCAATCCCTATCAAATTACCAATGGTATTTTTCACAGAACTAGAACAACAATTTTTACAATTTCTATGGAAACACAAAAGACCCCGAATAGCCAAAGCAATGTTGAGAATGAAAAACGGAGCTGGAGGAATCAGGCTCCCTGACTTCAGACTATACTACAAAGCTACAGTAATCAAGACAGTATGGTACTGGCACTAAAACAGAAACATAGATCAATGGAACAAGAAAGAAAGCCCAGAGATAAACCCACATACCTATGGTCCCCTAATCTATGACAAAGGAGGCAAGAATATACAATGGAGCAGACAGTCTCTTCAATAAGTGGTGCTGGGAAAACTGGACAGCTGCATGTAAAAGAATGAAGTTAGAACAATCTTTAACACCATACACAAAAATAAACTCAGAATGGATTAAAGACCTAAATATAAGACTGGACACTGTAAAAACTCTTAGAGGAAAACGTAGGCAGAATGCTCCTGGACATAAATAGCAGCAAGATCCTTTCTGACCCACCTCCTAGAGAAATGGAAATAAAAATAAACAAATGGGACCTAATTAAACTTAGAAGCTTTTGCACAGCAAAGGAAACCATAAACAAGACGAAAACACAACCCTCAGAATGGGAGAAAATACTTGCAAACAAAAAAACTGACAGGGCATTAATCTCCAAAATATACAAATAGCTCATGCAGCTCAATATCAAAAAAACAACCCAATTAAAAAATGGGCAGAAGACTTAAATAGACATTTCTCCAAAGATGACATACAAATGGCCAACTAACATGAAAAGATGCTCAACATCACTAATTATTAGAGAAATGCAAATCAAAACTACAGTGAGGTATCACCTCACACCTGTGGGAATGGCCACCATCAAAAAAATCTATAAACAATAAATGCTGGAGAGGGTGTGGACAAAAGGGAACCCTCTTGCACTGTTGGTGGGAATGTATACTGGTGCAGCCACTATGGAGAACAATATGGAGGTTCCTTAAAAAACTAAAAATAGAACTACCATATGATCCAGCAATCCCACTCCTGGGCATATATCCAGAGCCAACCATAATCTGAAAGGATACGGGCACCCCAACGTTCACAGCAGCACTATTTACAATAGCCAGGACATGGAAGCAACCTAAATGTCCATTAATGGAGGAACAGAAAAAAATGTGGTACATACAATGGAATATCAGCCATAAAAAAGAACAAAATAATGCCATTTGCAGCAACAATGGATGGACCTAGAGATTGTCACACTGAGTGAAGTCAAACAGAGAAAGACAAGTATCATATATCGCTTATATGTTGATTCTAGAAAAAGGGTACAAATGAACTTATCTACAAAACAGAAATAGAGTACAGATATAGAAAACAAAGTTATGGTTATCAGGGGGTAAGTGGTGGGGGAGGGATAAATTGGAAGATTGGGATTGACATAAACACAGTACTATATATAAGATAGATAATAACTAAGTAAGAACACAGTACTATATATAAGATAGATAATAACTAAGTAAGGACCTACTGTATATAGCACAGGGAACTTCACTCGATATTATGTAATGGCCTATATGGGAAAAGAGTCTAAAAAAGAGTTGATATATGTATATGTATAACAGATTCACTTTCTGTACACCTGAAACTAATACAACATTGTAAATCAACTATACTCCCATAAAAATTTTGAAAAACGATCTTTTTAGAATAATGTTGTTTTTTTAAAAAACAAAGGTATTTCTAACCTTTTCTCTTTGAAGGTTTTTTTTTTTTTTAATGATATGGATTATAGAATTAGATAAAATTACTGATGAAACTCCTGGGACTGTATTGCTAAAGAGAACAAAGGTGACAAAGCAGACTTCAATTGACCATAACAAAACAGGTAACTGGCAGAATACTTACTAGTTTTCATTTCCGGGCTTAAAAAAATAACTACCTCTAGCAAAAGAACATTATTTAGGGAGATGAAAGACATCTCTACAGGGAAGAGAGGAGAGTGTTGTATTAGATTTTTTAAAGGACATAGGAAATGAAGAGAGGCAGCTAAATGGTTAAAATTGATTTAGAAGAAATGCAAAATGTTTTGATTCACTCTTAGTGGTTCACTGTTAGTTTTATTTAATCTGAAATGCTTGTGAACCAAATTATAAACTAGAATTAATGATTTTTTAAATTTTAATCATGAGTGTAAAATTGGGAGAAAGAGAACACAACATAGTTCTATCTACCTCCCCAAAGGAAAGAAACAGTGCACACTATATTCCAACAATTAAAAAAAAGCATTAAAATGCTTTTTTTGTAAATCAAATCATATTTAAGATATGTAAGTAAAGTCAGTAATTTGAAGGAACTTTGCTGAATCTCACAGATATAATTGGCTTCAAATCCTAGTTTGGTGACTTTCTAGCTGTGTGAGCTTGGCCAAAGTATTTACCTTCCTGTGCCTCAGTTTCCTCATCTATAAAAGAGGTCTGAGGGCTCCTGCCTCATAGAATTGTTGTGAGGATTTAATGAGATAATGGAAAGGAAGTGCCTAAAAGAGGTTCTGGGACATAATAAGGGCTTTATAACTGATAGTAAGGATAACAACCATCTCTTTATTTCTTTAGCTTGAATTTTCATATAGAGTTTGCTAAATTGTAGTCTTCCCTTAAATATTAAATATTCTCTATTTCTATGCAGAACCCCACACATTAAATATACTCATTATTTACTGTGAACTATTAGATCCTTGTCTTTTAACTCATGCACTAAGTACTGCTGTTTAAATACTAGTTAACCTAGAAAGGCTAGACAGACTATAAGAAAGGAATAGTCAATTTGTCCCTCAGGATGATAGATTTATGACATCTGAATCATATGCACAATTATTAGGAATCTGACTATTTCTGAAAAATCTATACACTTTACAAACACACATAAAGTTCTTACAACTCCTGGTTACAGTTTCATTAGAGTTCCCATGCTGGTAGCTCTCAAGGTGCAAAGAGTTCCTTTGTAACAGAGAGTACTGGACTGATTACATACACTCATCCCAAGAAATCAGAGCAGAAAGTTGAAGCTACAGGCATTCATTTACAGTCAAAAAATTTAAAGAGGATGTTCGTCGTAGGCAGCTGCCTAATTCTTTTTGGTATAGGTGTGTGTGTTTGTCCTGAATAGAAAGAATAACATGTCCAAAGGCAAACAGTGGAAATAATTTTAACTGTTCTTCAAAGAGAGCAAATACTCAGTACTGTTACTACTTTCAATTCTAACATCAAATCACGAATTCCTTTACTTTTCCCATCTTGTGTTCACCCACACAAATATCTAAGAAACATACTTGTGTTCTTTGAATTTTAGGTCATCACTTTCATAAACATTCTTCTGTCTACCACAAGCTAGAAAGCCACATTTTGGCAACCTTCTCTTAAAATTAAAATATTTTGGTGAGTACTAGGTGGAGAAGGACCAGCTTGGAAGGCAGATGCACACACCTTGGCCCTGGGCCATACTGGCATGAAATGCTGCTCTTCATTTCTGTGATGCTCAGCGGTGCAAATCTATTCCATGTTCCCATAGCCACTAGGAGGTCCTGTCTAGAAATGGCAGGGGATTCCAGAGGCTTTCTCAGGAAAAAGATTTGAGTCTGGATGTGCACCAAATATTCTCTTTAACTCTCCAGGGTTGAGTTTTGGGTACTCTGTTTAGTCTGGGAAAGATTTCTCTTTATGAAGACAGCCCAAAGGGCTAACAGATGTACCTAATGACAATGGTGGTTGGCCACTGGTGAAGCTGGAACGCAGAATTAGTGCTTAGATGGCAAATACCGCTTAGAATCAAGCTTTAAAAAAGTGTGTGTGGGTTTCTACCAGCACCGAACACACGTGGGGAGACTGTAATCATGGGCACATTGTGTATCTATGGGTGTAAGTGAAATCTATTATTTATAGAATTAGGGTCAGCTTCTATGCTTTTACTGGAATTCAGAGGCACTGAAGGTGAATTAAGTAGTCTTGGACTCTATAAGGAGGCCGGCCACGTGCCATGCTTAATGCTGCATCTATGGGCTGGTGCCATTTCTGGAGTATACTGGAATATTCCAGAAGAGCTTGCCTCCTTTATGGAAAAGTGACTTCTATGAGTGAGTGTATGGGGAAGAGAAGAAAAAAATTATTCTATTGGTTAATCTCCTAAAATAATTAATGCTCTTCAATTTAAGAAATATTAGTGCATGACTGTGCCAAGATTTAGGGAACTGTAAAAAAAAAAAAAATGAAGACAGAGTCTCAAACAGCAATCAAGCAAAATAAGATCCCTACATCTCAGGAGCTCACACTTTACTGCTGAAACAGGCACATGTGCAAATAATTAATAATAATAGCTACCATTTGTTGCATACTTCATATGTATCAGGCTCTGTTTTATACCTGAACTAAATCTAATCCTTAAAATAGCCAATGAGCTAGGTGCTGCTATAATCTCCATGTACAGTTACGGAAAGAGAATGGTAAAGTAACTTTTTCGAAGTCACAGAACGGGTAAATGGTAGAGCTGTCATTCAAACCCAGGGTATCTGGCTCAAGAATCCAAGTTATTTACCAGAGCTTCTGCAATTAAAGTATAAGTGGTGCTACTATAACTGAGTTCGTATAAACAAAGGAAATAGAAAAGGTGGTATGTAAACTGGATTTTGAAAAATGAGTAAGACAATGACAGTAGGGCACTGGGAAGAGGAGCATTCCAGGCACAACAGCAGCAGGAAGGAGGTGCTGGGCGTGGCCAAAGGAGGGTAAGCAGACCAACGTGCCTACGTTGTTTCTAGATTGTGAAGACCCTGAGTGCCAGGCTAAGGAATGGGGCTCCTTCCTCCTTCCCCCTCTTTAAAATACAATAAAGGACATTCATGAGAAAGCTTTTGCTACGGGAAATAACAGAATCACACTTGCAGGGATGCAGAAGAATAAAAAGAAATATCATGGGCAAACGGGGAATCGAGGGACCTGCTCCTTTCCTCCTTTTTGAGCATCCCCAAGAGAGGCAAAGCACTGACCTCGTGATCAAAAGAAGGCACCGTACTCTAGGGCAGAAAATAGTTTTGCAAGCCAGCTCTGATTAGCTCCTAGAATCTTTCTGAACTGATGTCTGGAAGGTTCTTAGGCTGCATCCTGGCTCAGGTAACGGACGTCTAATCACCTGGTGATGTCTGCCATGGGTGCAGAAAGCGGCAAGAGCAGGCATGTGTGCTGTCTCTGTTCCGGATGATGGCTGCAGAACTAAGCCTCCTTTTCTGTTCCCCAAGTCTACTTTCTGTGAAGACCAACCATCCATGACCCCCGAGCTTGTGAATACCACTCTTCAAAAAGCTCGCTTCAATAATGACTTAATTCTACTCTGCGCTTGGTCAGCGCTTATGGTTCAGAACACATTCATAATCTGTTTCAGAGAAATGGCATGTGTTGAAATGATCCAGTTCTGAAGATTCTGAGGAGTAAGAAAAATTAAAGGGCACAAGAGGCACCATGGAGGCACACTCACCTTTTTCGCCCCTTGTTCCTCTTCCACACCGTCTCCTATGACAACATATACCACTTTTCTTCCAAACCTCTGAATTATCCTCTCAAAACAGCTTTCCTTTCCTAATGAACAAAAGTACATTGTGAAAAAATGTAAAGTTTGAGTAAGTCAGCACTCTAGGGCTTAAACTTTTTATATAAAATGCTTTTTCCATGCTTCTGATCCAAGTCTATCGTACTTGTGCAAACTAGGAGAAGAGTGCTTTTATATGCCATTTGGGGAGCATGTAGAACAGCACAATACGGCAAAAACTGTACATGAACGACCCATGTGGTGTCCTGTCCCTTGGGAATGGACAATTTTAGTACTTTGTCTCCCCCAAGACTCATTTATTAAAAAGTAGAATCTAGATCTCAGTAGAGCATTTGGTGGAAAAAGTATTGTTTGGAAATAGTACTTTTCCCCCTACAAGCTGAGACTAAATGAAAGCATGCCATTCTGGCAAGATATTTTAACTTGACTTAAAAAATGTTTCATGATCTATCAAACTCTGAACACAGTATCTGATCGAAAGACTGTTGACAAGGATGAACAAAACCGAAGGATTGGTTTTGTTACAGCAAGAGAAATCCAACACTGGACTTAGTTTATCCCTTCATTTTCAGGTTGGGATGCTCTTTGAATGAAAGACACCCTCCCCCCACCCAGGCCTAATGCGTTGACCTGAAATATTCTTGGAAAACTGTTTCTGAAATGAATGTCAGGTAATTTGGCACCCTACAAGAGAGAGCGTGCTTACCTGGCCCAGACACCTAATGCTCAGTAAAGCGCTTTCCTAGAGGAAAAGTGGGATAAAGGTAACAGGATACCTGTACCTATCTATTATCTTTCCCATGTCAAGACTTAGTTTAGGCGCCCGTGGCAGCTACACTGTAGGCACGTCCCTGTAGTTAATGCGGCCATTGTTGCTTCTTGGAGCAGGAACTGGGGTTCCAAGTCCTGGGCTGCCAATAAGGTCATTTTAATGGACAATGGGACAGTTTATAGGTTTCAAATGTGAATGGCTGAACGGGGCCTGTACCTCTTTCAAATAAGGATCAGATATACACACGAACAAATTGCTTGTTTGCTTAAACAAATGTCTGCTTTATATTTGTATTTTGCACTAAAATCTCTACTTTGCATCTGACAGAACGAAATAAGGCCAGCCTTCTTCAAAGGATGTCATTTCAATGCTTCTTCAGTTGCCCACTAACCTGTGAAATATTAAATCACCTTGAGAAACAAATACAAAGGATGGTTTTCACTGCAAAAAAATATGTAACCAAACAGTCAGATGTCATGAAACTTTCTTTCCCTGCTTAGAGGGAAATGTTTATGTGGCTTTGTAAAGTTTCCTTTTCGTGGAAAAAAGGAAGGTAAACTCAATGTTATTTAAAAGTAAGTCCCCAACCTTTTTGGCACCAGGGATCGGTTTCATGGAAGACCATTTTTCCGTGGGCCGAGGGGGTGGGGGTGGGGGGTGGTCAGGGGCCGGGAGATGGGGATGGTTCAGGCAGCAACCCCAGCAATGCTTTGCTCCCCCTTCCGCCGCTCAGCTCCTGCCGGTCGTGTGGGGCGGGGAACCCTGGCCTACGAGGAAAATTCCTGGGTGGTTTTCTGCATTGATCCCCAAATTAGATCTCATTTGATGGCAAAACTCGCAGCAACTTACAGGAGTTTCAATCCCTACTTCTTTTTTATTAAAAATATCATGGAAAAGTGATTCTACCTATGGTTTTGAGATCGTTTCTACCACCGTACAATTTTTAAATCAAATTTTTATTCTAGACTGAAAACAATTAAAGAAGTCCAATATGGCAAACAAAATGCCCATTAAAAAAATACTTTCTTGATTGTTATTGTAACTTCCTATTATCCTCGCATTTTCAAATTATTTGGGATTAAAGTTCAATGTGCATGACGTGTAATACGCTAATTGTTCTTTTCTTCTGGGAAGTTAAGTGCTATCCCTTCTGTATTATATGCTCATCTGGAATATGTTCTTTCTTTCATGTGCTGATAAACCTTTCCCTTGGATCCTTGTTTACAAAACACAATGATTCCTCTTTACTGATACAGATAGAATAAAGACCTGAGTTCGTGGAAACTGATTGCTGTTTTATATGACACCATATAAAAATTCAAGTTCTATTGGGCTACTAGGAATTCTATTTGGTATACTCCTTTCGTTTTATAAGTATTTTCCAGTATTCTCTCCTTGGCCCTTCTCAGGAGGCATCAGTCATTCTCAAACTCCAACTATTTCCAACTTGACAGGGCTATCTGAATATCCCATAGGTTTTTCAAACTCACATTGGTAAGATCAAACCCTTATTATCTTTGCCATCAAACCTGATTTCCCCATCAGCTAACAGTGTCACTGCTGACCCAGTTGCCTAAAAGAAACCTCTGTGTCAGCCTTCTTCTGAATAAACAACCATTTATTCACCCATTTCATTCAACACTGATTGAGTACCTACCATGTGCTGGGCCCTGTAGCCACCATGATGAGTGAGATGGACAGACTCAGTTATCAAGGAGACTATGAACAAATAACTGAACAAGCAATATTTTAGTGACAATTTAGTAAGTTCTTTGAAGGAGAAGTGCAAGCCAAATAGATAGGGGTTCTGTTTTGCACCTTTTTCTTTAGCCAGAAACAACCTTCTTTCCACCTACCAGGATACTCATCCTCCTTTCCTAGGACTCACTTACATAACATTCATCTCATTAGGGCAACATACGAGGCCACTTATGATAAGACCCAAGTTTACCTTTCCAGCATCAGCTTCCCATGGGCCTTGCATATTAGTCACCCGGGACGACTCACAAGTCCCTCAGCAGGGAACACATTTTAATTCCTCCATCACTTTGTTCTCACTAGCCATCTGCCTAGTAAACTCTTATTTACCCTTCTCTACCCAGCTCAAATGTCATATCTTCCCTTTACTCTTAACTGACACGTGCCCTCTGCTGCCTCCTGGGTGGGAGTGAATGCTCTCCCATTGAAGTGCACATTTGGGCACTTAGTGGTAGGACCCCTTAGGCTGTGCAAGGGAGTCTGCTGGACCTTGGAATCAGAGAGATCTACTTTGACCTTAACTTAACTAGCTGTTAACTTGAACAATTAAGTCTCTGCGCTTTAGTTTTCTCAGCTGAAAAATGGAAAGGCTTCAAAGACTGACTTTAATATGTAAAATGTTTAGTACAATTCTGAGCATCTAGTAGATACTTGATAAATGCTTATTTACATAACTACTTTGTCATATTATAGTTATTTTGATGTCTGCTTCCCCTGCTAGAGATAATGAACTGCCTAAGGAAAGAGCCATGTCTTCTTTTTATCCCGACTTCTGTTTTGTCTTGGTTTATATCTTAACTAAATTTCCCATTAGTCTTCTTTCCCAACTACATTTCCTCCTTGCAAGAATTTTTTTGATCCCCGTAACAAAAATGGGAACTCAATCATTTATACATATTGTAAAATAAGGTGAAAAAAATAGTTCCAGTAATAATAATTTATTATTAGAGTTGTTTAATTAAAGCTGCTATTAGTTATTTAATTTCTACTTTGTATATTTCTATACAACTACTTGTTTAAGCTTATAAAATATTTTCATTGATGTTGCCTAAGAGAATAAAAATAAGGTAATAACCTAGAAGTGATGCTAAGTTGCCTATAGCTAAAACGCATAGGTTTTAATGTTCGCCAGTAAAGTAAAATTTTCTGAGTTCAACTACATGGATTGTGCTTTATATTTCTCTTGATATCTAAAGCCAATTTTGACAATAAAATGGGTTAAATCATTCTTCTAGTTTTCTGATATTTAGCATTCTGAAAAAAGTAGTCCTGTTTATTGCCTTTCATTTTTACTAGCCTGAAAGCAAAGGGTTGACTGTTAAATTAATTAATTAAAAAGCAGCTTACCAATTTTAGTTGCACTGTAAATATTTTCTATGGGAAATACAATTCCTAATCCATACAGCAGGACTTTTGCCAATGCTGGGATAAGCTGAGTAGTTGTTACTAAAATATTAACACAGTTCGTCCTGTGAGAACACAAAGAAAAAAAAAGACAGTTGAAAATTAAATCTCCAAAATGAACATGCACAGCTCGTTTTCAGGCAAAGGCACTTCGTATGAAGTGACCTGGGGAGAACTTACCGGGAGTGAATGAGTGTGAGAGCTTTCAGGGCCAGTGTCAACCAGGAGTCTGTCAGGGCTTCAATCTCGGCCCTCAGCTGCAACCAGGCTTCCCTCTTAGCTGGACCAAGCAGACCTGTGGATTTAAAAGCACGTGAACTACTTCCTCACTAACGTGTCTCATCAACTTTATAAACAGTAAACACTTAAAACTACTCGAATACTACCCTCAAGCTTTATAATATACTAAGCAATTTTTCACATTATCATTCATTTGACAAATATTTAGCACGTGGGGAACATCTATTGGTTTTGCATTCCTAGCATCCTTCTTCTGGCTACAGACGTCATCTCTTCTTTTGGGGGAGCCTACTCTCCCCCATTCCTCCAACCATGAAGATTGAGCAGAGCAGACCCTACCCTCTGGCTCCCAGAATAGCCATATGTCCTCAGCTTGGCTAGTGAAAGGCTGTTTTGGAACTTTTGCTCAATCTATTGGGAAAGACACTTTCCACCCCATGGAGGTGCTAGACTGGTAGCATATAAGACTGGGTCTACTGGTAGGCACGTTTGCCACCTTTTGGGAGGCGGTAATTTTCCAAAGGAAATTACAGGCCAAAGATTACTGATTGCATCATCTGAGCATCTGGATTTAGCCATGCCAGAAACCAACACCACCTAAACTTTTCATTAGGTCAATATGTTCCTTTTCATACCAAAGCCATTTTGAACCACAATCAAAAGATCCAAGCTAATGCAAACATCTACCCGGTAGAAGGAGCTTTACGATTCGTCTTAAGTCCTTTAGGCAGGAGGTCAAGAAACTTACTCCAGGTCACACCACTACTAAGGAATGGAGCGAGGACTAGACTAGCCTGGCCAGGGCAGCTGGCTCTAGTCTGTTACTTCTGTCACTCAGTCACAGCAGAATAATCACTGGTTAGATGAAACGGCTCTCAAAAAAAGCTATTCTATCCAAAAAAGTGTGACGTCAAATAAAAGTGTGTGGTACTTTGAGCATCTTATCAAGACTATCTTAACTAACCCAGTAACCTACTGGTGATAGTCACTTGCCTCCAACATTATTTTTGTAGGTATTGTAGATCTCTTTTACTCGTCTGTAACGGAAGGCCAACTTTCTCATCCAGTCTACACCGCCACGCACACCAGTTGCCAAGCATAAATTAGCGCTGGTTGCCGCAGCAGGAAAGCCATCTGTTCCAAAGTTATATGTGCTATTTAGATGCAAGAAAAGCCCAAAGTTAACCAAACAGAAACTTCATCTTAATAAGCTGAGCAATTAAGCTATAACATGGAGCCCATCACTTCCCATTCATGGGCTCACCTTAGGTCTTGTCCATTGTCATCTGAAGAGACATCATCTATATGAACTTGGTCACATTCCTAAAATGCAATGAAAATGATACACGTTAATTTTCAAAAAGCATCTACATTTATCTACATTTTTTGGAGGGGGGAAAATCCACACAAGCCTGTTTAAAAAAAAAAAAGCCCGAACACTGTAATTGGAGTGTTTTCCAACCACGGCAATCAGTAGGTGGCAGTCTAGTTAAATTGACATTTTTACCTACTTCGGGTCCTTTTACAATATAAGAAACGAGCAATGTCATTAAGGACTACTGTTATTCGGGTTCAGAAAACACATTTTTGTGTTTAGAAAGGAAAGTGATTGATTGAAAACAATTAGCATATGTGTTTCATAAACCTCAGGTACCTGAAGACATCGTGCTGCTCCGAGCTGATTCAGTCAATGCCGAAGCGTAACTGAAACCAGACATTTCGGTAAATCTAACATGCTAGAAAAATTAAACCTGATGCTAACTGCCAATGAAATTATGACCTCTGATTGCTGTCGAGCCACACACCAACACAGCCTGAGGCCAGCGTGTGGAGGAGCCCAGACTAGAAAATCTGTTACTGGTTTGCCATTGATTTGAGAGATGCAAGTTTTATTCTGTGTGTGTGTGTGTGTGTGTGTGTGTGTGTGTGTGTGCGCGCGCGCGTGCGTGCATGTGTGTGTAGGAAAAAAGCATGGGAGACTTCACAACCTAAATAAAAATAATCAAACCACGAGGTGTTTTTTTTAGTTTTTAAAACTTTTTAACTTTTTTTACCTGTTTCACTATTATTACATATTCATTTTAAATATCAGATTGATGAGTTGATTATAGAATAATACGAGTTGAACAGACCTGATTTTAAAATCCCAATCCATGTGTAAAGTGTTTAGAATAGGAGGTGTAACTGTGGGTTAAAGCTCAGTTGGACGGGTTCACGTTGATACACCTGCTCACATATAAGCACGCCCACATCTTACTGCTGTGTCCCCAGCCCCCAGCATCATTGTGGGAAGAGCAGACACTCAGTAAATGTTTGTTGAACAAATGAAGGCAAACTAATTTGGAGACAGACACGGTCCCTAGTCCAGAAACGAGTAACACACACTTGGCATGCTTTAATGTTTTCAGTTATGATTCTCCTCTTGGCAGTCAGCCTCCAGGTACCCCAGAGGCCGTTCTGACACTTATTTCCATTAAAAGTTTTAGTTAAAAAAATTTTAAAAGAAATTTTCAGGCATGCATCCTGTATTTTAAAAATGTTCTTCAGACTAAAGCTCTGGTTATCTTTCCTATAGAGTTAATTTTATAGAATCTAGCCTATCTGTCCCTCTAATGCTTCACATCCAACGTATAACAAGATGCCATAGGTAAGCACCACAGGAATAGAAGGTGTATTTTTATGTTGCTGGTTCCTTCTGAACAAATTCTTTTCTCTCCATGGATTTGTGAGGAAAAGAGCAGGAGATAGAAGTGGAAAGAAACTCAAACCAGCTGTTGCTTAACAGAATTAAAATCCTGACCCCCCAACCTCTTCTTTCTAAAGCATCTATTTTCCAGGCAACCCTCTCCCAGCAAGCAGCAAGTTCCAAGGAGGAAAGGACTTTGACCTTGTAACCCTCCCCTGCTCTCCCGAGGTCCGTAACCCCAGATAAGAAAAAAAAAGAATAAAAGTCTAGGAGGCCTCACAGGCAGGACTGTGAATTTAACATTTAAAAAAACAGGTCATTCCTGCAAAACATGTTTGGAAACTTCTCAGAGTTATTCATTATACATAATTCGGAGGGTGAAAGATGAATGATAGTTGTGTTTTTTCAACAACGTACTCATTCTGGGTTTAAAGAATTACTAAATCATGACTTTCTGCTATCTAGCCATTTATCTAGCCAGAAATACAAAAATTACGCTGTTGGTAAACTACCCTTTTAGGGTGCATGGTTAGTTACAACACAAACAAATGCAGAAAAGTGTACTCCCCGCAAAGAAACAAAAACCCTAAAGCCTTAGCGCCGCAGTGGAGGATTTTTCTCTCTTGGGAGAGAGAACGGAGAGGAGGAGGAAGTTGAGAAATTAGAAGAGGAAAAGATATGTTAAAGAGAATTTAATTCAAGGAATCAACGGTGACCTAAAGTTACTTGGTTAACTCTAGGGGTGGGAGGAATTCTTTGCAAAAACAGGGTGTTAAGAGGCTTTTCTTAAGCTAATGCTCTTGAAAATCTCCATTACTAACAGAGCAGCCGTTATCTTCTAATGACTGTTGATGACTCTACCGTGGCTATTGTCCATCCACATCCTGTATTTGTTTTCTCCTGCCAGCTTTCCTTAAGACTTTTTGTTCCCAGGCTGAGGCCCTCATTTGAAGTATTGTTCAATATCTTGGTTCGTGCTAAGTGTCAACAGCTTCCAGCTTTTTTAACTGCAGGTAACCAAACTCACTTCACGGTGATTTGATTAAAGCAAAGTTTGGTGTGGTGGCAACAAGGAAATCCAGCTAAAAGCTGGAGAATTTTTGTAGAACAATTTTAATCAAAATAGATTTAAAAAATCAAGAGCATTTTTTGAAAGAGCCTCGTTAGCACTTTCAGGAATTAAAACATCGTTAAAATGTCTATGTAAAATGTGTTTTTGGAATGGGTGCTCATTTTACTTAACAATAGACAAGTACTATGTTGCACAGACTTGGAATTGATAAGCGACATATTAAAGATGCATCCCCGCTGAGTCTCTGTATGAGTTTACAAATAATGGTATAAATGTCTTGGGAAACAAGCTATGTATTTAAAAAAATTTTAATGAGAAACTATAATATTACTTTTGATGCTTACCTATGAAAAACTTTAATTCCTTAAAGAATGGAGAGCATTAAGATACTGAAAGATCATTTCATTTCCCAGCAGAGCCCTGTTACGTGTGAACTTGTGCTAAGTGTCTTCACCCTCAAATTAGAAACTGCAGTTCCCTACATTCTGATATCCTGCAGTTGTCTCCTCTGTGGGGATGAGGCTCCCCTTCTCCCACTTTTCAGAAGCCATCTAGCTTTTTGTTTGTCTTCCTAAGAGCCTAATTTGAGGTTTTCATTTTTGCTTTCCAAATTTGGTTGCTTTTAGTTTCCAAATTCGTCATAAACCGAGACAATTCGGTAACTGAGGGAGGGAGCAGAGGGGGCTCTGCACCCACTGAAACAACAACAGCAACAAAGTTTAAATCCCCCACTGGTAGACACAGAAGACAATAATGGAAGCTTTCTGTATTTTCACGTGCCAAAATATATCCCTACAAGCCCTAATTTAATGCTTAATACGCAGAGTGCAGATATATAGAATTCCACAAGAAAATACGTTTTTATTCCTAAATGCTGAAAATGTACTTTTGAAATAAACTTCCAAAAAGTATGTGATAGGATTTTAAGGAGCATGTCATTACCGAATCCAAGTCTTGGGGTGGCATCCACATGGGGGGCTCCCACTGCCAGCTCAGCCAATTTAGCGTATTTCACGCATTAATCAGTCCTACTGAGACGTGAGATGCCTAAGGGACCCCTAGCATATATGGGTGTGAGGCTTGGGGTCTCACTTGGGGACACACAGTAGTGATTTTCTGGACTCCTGGCAGACTTTGCACTCAATACCCATCCAAGCAGGCTAATGGGTGCCTTGGATTAAAAAGGTGATCATTTATTTATTCATGTGTCTGATTATTTATTAAGGGGTGACTGTTCTGGGTATTGTTCTAGATGCTAAGGATACACCACTTAACACAAAAATCCTTACCATCTTGGAACTAACATTCTAGTCGGGAGAGACACCCGAACAAGAAAATATGCAAAATGTACAATCAGGCAGTAATAAGTGCTAAGGAGAAAAAATACAGCAGGTGAGGGGAATATGCAAGGCTGTGGTGGTATCTGGGGAAAGAGCTTTGCAGGCCAAGGAAAGAGCACGTTCAAAGGCCCTGAGGCGGGAGGGGAAGAGTTACATGGGCCAGCAGGTGACAAGTGAGGAGCTGGCTCTGCCTTGGAAGTAACATCAAGTTATCAGTCCCTGCCCTCAAGGCACCTACAGTTTAGCACGAGGGCCAGAAGTTAATTTAACCAGCTACACATGTGCTAAGTTAATTACACTTGTGGTAAATGCTGCAGAACCTCCCCGGAATCCAAAGGACTATCCTCTCGGAGAAACGGGAGCCCTCCTGCACCGCTGGTGGGAATGTAAGTTGGTGCAGCCACTACGGAGAACAGTATGGAGGTTCCTCAGAAAACTAAAATTAGAGCTACCATATGACCCAGCAATCCCACTCCTGGGAATATACCTGGACAATACTATAATTCAAAAAGATACATGTGCCCCTATGTTCATAGCAGCACTGTTCACAATAGCCAAAACGTGGAAACAACCTAAATGTCCATCGACAGATGAATGGATAAGGAAGGTGTGGTACACATATACAATGGAATACTACTCGGCCATAAAAAAGAATGGAATAATGCCATTTTCAGCAACATGAATGCAACTAGAAATTATCATACTAAATGAAGTCAGAAAGAGAAGGACAAATATATGATATCACTCATATGTGGAACCTAAAATATGGCACAAATGAACCTATCTACAAATGAACACAGGCAGACTCATAGACATGGAGAACAGACTTGTGGTTGCCCGGGGTTGGGGGCGGGGGAGGGAGAGGGCTGGATTGGGAGTTCGGGTTGGTAGATACAAACTTACGTTTGGAATGGATAGACAACAAGGTCCTAATGTATAGCACAGGGAACTATATTGTATATCCTGTGATCAAACATAATGGAAAAGAGTATAAAAGAAGAATGTATAGATGTACACGTTTCCCAAAAAATAAATAAATAAAAACAAGGGACTATCCTCTTGCTGAATGGTGGAATTCTGTTTAGTCCAAGAGGGTTGCAGAGCTCTGAAAAACTGAAATTATAGTTTGCTACATCAGAGAGGGACAGCCTAGCCCACTGTTTATTCTGGTTGCTTTTGTGATTAAAGTAATCAAATACAGACATACATGGTGGACAGCTAGCGGTGGTTCACAATCGCTGAAGCTGCGGTAACAGAAACAAAACATAGCTTTTTGATCCCAGACTGTCAACGCCGGTCCTCTACTTTTGAATGGCTGTGGGGTGGAGTAGGGGAAGGTGGCGCTTTTGGGGCAAGCCATCCTCCTCTCTAGGAAATACCCTAGACTTAGAGATGCAAAGGGACTCTGTACAGTTAGTGAGCAGGTCCCAGAGGTGAGAGGGAAGGTTCTTGGACATAGTTTCTTTTACCCCCCAAATTATAGATGTGAGAATTAATGTGGGACTGGAAAGGGATCAAGAGGTGGGCAAAGAGTTATTTGTTGTTCATGGCTTTCCAAAGGGATGTCAAAATCAGTATTTTTGCGTAAAGGCTCTGTGTCACGTCAATCCTAAAGGAATATATAATTAACATTTTTAGTTAACCAGTTTTCACATATACCCACATCTCACAAAGAGATTCCAAGGAAGAGTCAGGCCAGTGCTGGGCACAGTTGTGATTAACCTTCACTAGGAAAATTTCACAATACCGAATTAGATGATATTGCTAACGCATTTGGCCCACTGTTGCCATCCTGAACTCAGTCCCTCCCTTTTCAGAAGTCCTAAAGCACCAGGGATGCACCATCCATTGACATTCGGTTACCAAAGTGTCCCGTGTTGACACTTCGTGTCCCGCAAAGAGCGTATTCCTCCTTCCCTCAAAGTGACGGCGAGCGACTCTGAGTCGTTTCTTATACTTCTGTGGAGTTCCTGCAGAGGCAGGCCCACGGTTTCTCTTATACGGACTCCTATTTCTTGTTGAGTTGAATTACTGTTATTTGTGTAGAACACAAAATAGTATTTAATGTTATAACCCATTTTATAGATGCAAATAAATGAAGATTCAGAAAAGTTAAATAACCTAAGTGCTGAGACACTTATACAGGTCTTTGACCCCCATTCACTGTTTCTTCCCGGGATCCCTGGATTTCACACAGTGTAGACAGGTGGCCACGACCTGGGCCACTGGTGCCTCGCCCGTTGTTTCACGTTTAGGGGACCCCTGCTCCAGGATGCATCCTCCCCTTCGTCTGCCCCACACCCACCTGGGTCCAGAGTTTGTCACCACAGCCCCTCTCCCAGCCCGGAGCTCGGGATGTGAGTCCTCCATTCTCCAGTTCAAGTCCCGCCCCTTCATCTCTCCACCATGCCTCCAAATGGCACTCCAGAGAGAAACTTCCGGAAGGAGCGCCATCATGGGAACTGGGGTGGAGGGGACAGGGCACAATGGTAGGCAGTGAGAGCGTAGGTGTTAGTGTGACTTTGACACGTCCTCATAGGAGCCTTGAAGCCAGGAACAAGGATTTTGGCCACAGTCACGGTAGAGTTGAATGAGGGCAGTTGGCAACGATCAGGGAGGCGTGAGATTGAGCCTACAGGTGCTGGCCTACAGGCTCTGTTCTACCTGAGAGCCTCCTAGGAGCATCCTTTAGATAAACACCACAAACCAAATGACCAAAGTTTACCCTCGCCTGGCTTCCCTTTATGTTCCATGGCTTGTGCTTCACAGAGCGGTAAAATAAATAAAATTAGCAAGCTTCAGCTACTCCCGGCCCTCAGCTCAGGCATCTCAGCGCTCGTGGGGCTGGATTATACAATGTTCACATGCGTGGCTGGGGAAAACTGCCAACGCATGAAGCAGAATTGAATACCAGGGACTTAGAGATGCACAGGGACTCTGTGCAGTTAGTGAGCAGGTCCCAGAGGTGAGAGGGAAGGTTGGGAGCGGAAGCAAGCCACATGGGTACTGTCTCACGGCCAGGCGGCAAAGGCACAGTCTCTCTCAGAACTCTGGTTGCACTGTTATTCTGCCTTTTTGGTCCCTTCTGTCATTATTTTTGGCACTGCAACTCAAGCTGACCTTTTTCTGATCCGTCATCATCTCTGGCCTTCCAGGGCCGGGCCACAGACATGTTCTTTTGGACCAAGCCCCGGGAATAACTCCGATTTTGTACAGGGGCTCATATGCAAAATATTAAGTTATGGCAGAATTTTTCTGCAAATATTTATTCTGCTTTGATACCACAGTGGTTGGACTTTTCCCCCCAAGCCTTTCACTTGTGCCATAATTATGTAAAAATACACCATACCATTCACATTCATTTAGGAAAATTAATAAAAAGAATTAAGACAGTTACAATGGGTCCTATTATCTGTGCCAAGCACAGTGACGTCATCGCCAGGATGTTGAGGCGTTTATACCCCTGAATCCGACACTAGAAACATAAACTCCAAATAAACCTGCAGGCTTTGAATAAACAGAGACACTTAGAAGACTTTGAGGCAGCCTGCATGTTATGAAAGGGAACAATATAAAATTCTTACAAACACGTCTTTGGAGAAGTTGAGTTACAGAAGCCCTGATTCTGCTGACTGAAGCGGTATTTGCTCCATTTCCCAAATTTACCATGAGAAAACGGACACCTTACTGCCGACTAATTGTATCAATAACTTTCTTTACAAAGTAAAGAAGGAAGGAAGAAAGAGTCACCGGAGAACGAGCTATTTTCATTGTCTACATCAGCGAACCTACTGAGACCCCCTGGAGTTGGTGAAGGCCAAGGAAAGGACGGCTGGGTTCTTTCTCCCCATGTCATCAAGCAGTTACATCCACTGCTCTGACCTCCCCCCCTTCAACAATACAGATACTTGCTTGATACCTTAGACATCTACAAGTTACTAGGAAGTTTTCCTTTTATTCCTAAACATGAAAATGTTTAATTATACAGAGTACAGGAGTATTTCTAGTACTTTAGAGACAACTCATACAAATTGTCTGAAAGCTTTATTTTAACAAGTGATCAGCAGTGCTTGAAAATGTTAAAAAAAAAAAAAAAAAAGACACACACCCCCCCCTCGACCTGTGGATCTGCCCACACTATCCTCTTTCTCATAGAAAATCTAAATTGTACTGATGGCATTACGGGGTGACCAGTATTTGAGTGACACAGGTTTTAAGGGAGTGATTTCCATGGCGGCTTTTGGAAATAACTCCCGACTGCCTAGATATTTGCATAGCTTTGTTGGAAAAATAAGGTGAAATGGGTCATCCCTAGAGATTTTCTGTTATTCAGAAGTTTTATGTAGGGGGAAGGAGTGGTCAACAAACAAGTTAATTAATGACAAAGATGTGAAGAATCCTGCTTCTAATTCACTGACAATTAGAGTCAGCGCTTTGAGCTCGGTGGTTAAGAAATTCTGTCTGTACTGTACAGCCCAGGGAACTATATTCAATATCTTGTAATAACCTATAATGGAAAAGAATCTGAAAAAATATATATGTATAACTGAGTCACTTTGCTATACACCTGAAACTAACGCAACATTGTAAATCAATTATATACTTCAATTAAAAAAAGAAAGAAATTCTGTCTGAGAGTAAATTTGCAGAAACCAGGGTTCTACTTGCATATTTCGCTCTTTTGCTTTATAAAGGAGGCTGTCCGATCAACGTGCTGTGTATTTAGACTTACTGATGGGGAATAATATGCTTGTAGTGTGCTTTCTATAGGTGTGTCCAAACCCTCACTGCACTTTCAAATGGATGCAATGAAAAGCCATAGAACTGCTGCGTCCCTGTGCCCCTCACCATGGACTGGCGGCAAGCCTGCAGCGCGGGCCACCTGGGAAGAAGGGTATCCAGGTTGCAGCCCGGTGACTCTGGCGCTCAGCGGCAGGACCTGTCATGCCTGTCTGGGGTGCACCTTGTGACCTGCCGATTGCCTGTGCTACCCCACAACAATGCTTCCTTGCAAAAGAAAAGGGTGCAGATTACCCAGGGCTAAGGCACGGGAGATGAGGAACAAAGGGAGTTTTTGAAATCATTCTGTTTGACAGTTTGGGAAACACCAAGTTAAGGAATTAAAATATAGCTGGACAAATTTATCTTCACATTCCCACTTTAAACTCAGCACAGCATCAGTGCCAATGCGTATTTTAAGTCAATGTTTAAATATCCCTATCTATTTTGATAGGAATAGGATGACACAACTATAGAAGCCAGTAGGAAAAAAATAAAAATAAAAACAGAATTTTGAATCTCAGAAACCGATAAGAGGAATTTTAACATCTATTTTTTTTTTTAAGATCTGGTAGTAAGATGCAACTTGTGGAGACACGTGCTGTTTTTAATTATTGTTTCTTACTTAGAAAAACAGTATTTTAATATATTTAATGTTACCATACCCTGTAGGGATTATATAAACGAGAGAGATATTTTACTAGAATCATGTTTACTTTAGCTAGGAGACGTAGGTACCTGTATTCAAAACCCAAGATTTGAATTACAGCAGTTTCAACAAAGGCAAGAGATTAACTATTTCAATCTCATTCTGTTTAGATGAATATTCATAAAACATTTAGAGAATAAAATCTTTACTGAAAGTACCTGGAGATGGCATATTAAGGCAAAAGATAAAGTGCTTAGGCCACGTTTTCGTATATGTACGAAGTTATACTAAATATTTAAGATCACTAAATAAAAATTACAGGACCCTCAAGCTTATTAACAATAATTAAAGAAAAGATGAGAGCGTCTTTTTTAATTTGTAATATTTTCTTATAATATTAATTCCTTTAAAAATGTGCTTATTAAAAGTAAGATGTCATGATAATACCACTGCAGCACGCCGAAGAATCCCAAAGGAATTACATGAAGCTGGTTCCTTCTTAGAGAGTGGTACAGTGTTAATAAATATGTCAGTTTCACTCTGCTGGGAGTTCCTTCTTTCTAACCATGAATACCTTCTTTACCTCATGGTTATATTAAATATATTTGTCTTTATTTACACCCTCCACCTTAGGGTGAGGAAAAGAAAGGCTTACTAATGAAAGCCAGAAAGAATTGAAAATGAGCTTTTAAAATAAAATGGGCTTATTTAAAATCGTTCAACACTGTATCTCTAAAAGTAGTGGAATCATTTAATTGATAATTATGGCATATTATTACATTTGATCAAATGATATCAACACATAACTTTCTTTACTTTTTAAAAACTATACAACGAATAAAAAAATAAAGTGAATAAAAAGCACAGAGTGAATGAAAAGGTATACAGTGAATGCCTAATATCTAATGCTACAAGATCCATCTTTTTTTGTTTAAGTTATGTTTTGTGCAACAGCACAAACTATATTTCAGTGCATTCTATACCCCTACCACATGATACTATACATAACAAGTTTTGGCCCAAATACACAGCTTCATTTATCATTCAGCTAATACAAGAAGATATGGCATTTTACACATTTGCAGAGAAATCAGTGAAAATGTTTTATACCTTCAAATACAAAAATAGGGCAGTGCATCAGTGTTTGATATGTCAAATTGTATTATACAGCTTTTCATTAAAAGATCATACATATTTTTAATTATATCATGTAACTTAAAATCAAGTAGTAAGATAAAAGACTACAGGCTGACAAGGTACAAAATAATAATTCAGAGCCTTAAAAAAAAGGACAACTCAGCACATATCTAATATAAATGTCATTCTTTGGAATGTCAGGACTACTCTTAAGAATAAGACATTTATTTATTGCTGAACTGATTTCTCCGTTTTCAGTGGGTTTGCCCATCATTTTGCAAACATAATTTGTCATTGGCCACAGTGTTCTTTGTAATTCCTGTTGCCTTTCTTTTAGATCTATTATTCCTGCTGAGAGTATCTACCAAAGAAGAATTTTTCACAGTGACACCAGCTCTAGTCCTGCTGTGAATAACCATATTCTCATAAAAATCATTCTTTTTATGGCAAACTTGCTGCTAGAAGCATGGAAACATACCCAAACCAGGAAACCTTTTATACTTTTCTGTAATCACTTTCTTTTAACCTTCACTGCCATTTGAAGAAAATTAATCACATGCTAATATATTCACAAAGCATTTAATTAGATGTTTTCATTTACATGGAATATTTCTGTTTTGATCACACATAAACCAATGAACTAAAGCTGTAATAATTAAACAGGTCATATTATAAGAGAGCTCTTTTTTTCTGAAATAATTTTTCACTCTAAAATTCAATATTTGCGACCAACAGAAGTTCCAGTTTATTACCGTTCATGTCTATCGGTTCCTCTTTATTGAACTGCAAACCATATGTCAGGACAATTTTTAAGGACATATTTCAATGTAATTGATTTTTTAAGTGACTCTTTTTTGCAGGGGTGAGGAGTAAAATTTGAAACTTTAAAAGAGATCAATTTATTAATTTTAGTTAACTTTTATCATATAGCCAGATGACTTTATAATGGTAAAAAAGAATCAGTTTTGTATAAAAGAATGTGTAGCTCGGAATAACATCCTTAGTTCATAAGCGAATAAAAATTCTCCAGGCTGATTTCCTCTGTTGTATAATTAATGCTGACTCCAGAGAGAAAAGTAGGCAGAAACGGACATAGGCACTTAAGAAAAAAAAAGTTTCCCCATGAGCTTCAGGAAGGTTCCATCATCACCTTCCCTCACTGTCAGCCCCTCATGGGGGGAGTGAGGACCTCAGAGGAGGCCACTTTCCTACTCAAAAAGTTCTCTCCTCTCTTCCAAGTATCAGTGGGTCTGAAATTCCACCCGTGGAAATCATCCCTTTTCAATCTTCTTTTATAAGACAAAGACTTCTGGTAAGGGTAAATGACTTAAGCTCCATTACTTTGGTGTGAACTGTCCTATCTGGTAAGTTTCCTCCAGCATGGGGGCTCTGGTGTGCCCCAAACCAATGGGTGTCAGTAGGGGAGGGGGGAGGGGCAAGTGCCTGAAAACTAAGGAAAAATCTTGTTCATACTCATAGTCTCACTCCCTACAAAACCACCCCTTTTCCCATGAATTATATATTTCAAGCCACAAAGACTATGTTTTGGTTGTTTATATATTATTCAGGAAAACAGTATATTATACACCATTAATATAGCATTAATATGATCTATGTTACCTCTGGAAAAAATATCTTTAGAAAATATATAGGACACACATTCTGTATTCTTTCATTCATTTTGTCATGTATTCAACTAATAATGACTGACCACCTATTTATATACCAGGCACCAAGCACACGAAGATAAACGAGATGAAGAAAATTCCAGTAATCCTTTATAAACACGGGGAGGGGCTGGAGAGAGAGGCTTTAAGTGAGTGTCACTATGATTTTTCTCTCAGAGAAGGAACTAGAATTCTCACAAAGCTACAAGAATGGAACGTGGGATTCATCATGCTTCTCGCCCTTCTCCTTTCAACCCAGCCTGTGCATTGATCACCTTCAGATATAGTTTTCTCAGAGAAGGTTTTGCTCTCCCGGGAAACACGATGGGAGGGCTGGTGGAAATCCTCCAGTTAATCCACTATGGAGGATTAGCTTCTTGGGGGCAGGTAATACATTTCACTTCTGTTTCTGTCTGTCTCTGCCTTTTAACCAGAAGGTGATCAATAGATGCTTTGGAAAAATTAAATTAGAAATACGTTATATATTCCAATGCAAATGGGCATTCAAGGGCTTCAGTAATGAGACTTAACCTTGCCTATCCAATGCTGTCTGTCTCTCCTTCATAGCCCATCTGGAGGAGGCACACGCCCCTCGCAGGCCAGCCTCAATCAGCCTGGCCTCCACTTCCCTCTTTCGCCAGATAACGGTTGTGTCTATTGCTTGCTGGAATGTCTTCTCTCTCCTTTCTCTCCTGTCAAGGCAAGATTCCTCTGGCAAGCTTTTTATTATTATTATTATTTGACCAATAAAATTGATGGATTCTTTTCTTTCTCAACCCTGATGTATGCTCTGGAGCTCACTGTCTGGATAACAGAAGCAACAATCATTAAGAGCCACTATGTGTCAGGCACGTATATTGCACACTATGTCCAATCCTCCCTTAAACTCTATATTTGATGGGTAAGGAAATGAAGGCTTACACAGATCTGTGTATCCCACTAGGTAATAAATGCTTTGAAGGAAGAGAGAGCTTTTTATGGGTCTTTTTCTCCCTATTTGTATTCTAAGTAGAACCTTATTCCCGCCTGTTCCTTTTCTGTGTGGACCAAGCACATGGACGATACTGAAGGAAACCTTCCAGATTACCTGGCTGCCAGAATTTAATATGAAAAAATGGGGTGACCCAACCAGAAATTAGTTGCTAACATTACTGCATTTTGTCAAGGCAGTGTTAAAAATTTAGTAGTTTTATGAAAATAAATTTAGTATTTTATCTGATTATAAATGATACATATTCATGTAGAGAACGCATGCAAAACACAAAAATATATAAAACAATAAACTTCAATTCCATCCCTCAGAAGGAGCCAGTCTTAAAATCCTTCCATTGTTCTTCCTGGTCCTACTCACTCAATTATCCAACATTCTTCATGTTTTTCGTAGAGCTTAAATTTTGGCACGGGATACACACCAAAAAAGCCGGTAGAACCAGATACACATTTTGTAGCTACTTTCCCCTCCACTCAACAATATGGAATAAACATCTTTGAATATCAATTAATCATGTGTATTATCTTTTAAATTGCTGTATACTATTCCACGCCATGCATGTCTCATATTTCTTCTGACCAAGCAATGGCTGATAGTTTCTAATATTTTCTTAATTCCCTAATATTTAAGTAGGGCAACAACTGTCAATCTTCCTTACAATTCCATTTTAAGCATCTAAAATAATTAATATTTAATTATTAATTAATTACTCATTAATATTTAAGCATTTTTGTGCCTAGAACAGTCATCACTCGATACATGTTTAAGTGAATGACCACGCTGATGAACAAGCTTAGACAGATTCATGACATTCATTTATCTCTTTAGGCTACATTATCCTTTTCCTTACGTGATATTTTTAATCACTCCAATCTCTGAGCCTTGTTCACTATATACCTTCTGCTTAGAACATTCTTCTCTAAAGCCCACCCCACACAGCTCTGTTTATTCCTGTTAATCCTTTGTGACAGTTTCAACAGTCACCCTCATCTTTCTGAGTACTCCTTACTCTGAGCTTACGTGACTTTAAGCACCTTGAGAACATGACTTTCATCTTGTTTACTATCATCCCTAAAAAGTTTTACAAAATTCATTTGTTTCTTAACTCAAATATAAAGTTTAAAAATTTTCTCCTGGATTTTGGAAAAGCCCCTGTCAATTTCCTTAAGGCCTTGGCCAATTATGGGGTATGACTTCTGCTTACGACCATTTGAATAGGTATGTGACTGAAAGTAGAGTGAATTATTCATTTCTGTCATTTTGAATTCAAGTAATTTTCCTTATATTTTAAAGAAAGCAAAGGTTATAATTACTACTTTAAAAGAGAAAATATTATTTCGCCGCACCTCTACATGTTCTTATTATATACATGCTAAATACTATCTTTCAACTGTTAATGTTCCAAGCTACTTACTTTTTGCTTAGTAGAAACATCTTATCTGCAAGTCCAGGGGGACTGCATTAGTATGTGCTTAAAACAAACAATTCCCACCAATTAAAAGGGATGGTATCTTGGATCTAAGAGGTCCCTTTAGCTTTTTGACAAAACACCAATACTAGAAGATACTTCTTAGGCCATTATTTTCGAAGAGACAAACAAAATCACCAAATACTGTTGATCAGAAACTGCATCCTCTCTGCCTGCCCCGGCACTCTACCTGCCTTACAAAGGAGTCGTGCAAAATTAGCAGCGAGAAGAATCCAGGATTGAGAAAGTTTTTCCTTAGAAATGCTGTTAGCATACTGGCCTGGCTGAGCCCAGATAGAGGCTCTATTGTAACTGCCCCGAAACGGGAGAAGACTCCAGGGACCACAACTTAAGCACATTTTGGGGAAGTTGAAGTTACAGGCTTTCTCTTGCACTCGTCAATTTTTTTTTTTAAAAAAAGAATTTTTTTCTCTACTAAGCAAACTTCCTATGAAGGTAAGCGAGTAAAATCTCCCAGATTGAAGATTACTGAGCACCTGTCAAAATGAAGAATCTAAACAGAAAGTCTGTCATAGGTGACACCAACAGGTCAATTTCTCAGGATTTTAAAATAAACTGACAGCCATCGGCCAATTACGTGAAAGCTGAAGTGGCATTTCTATTTGGCAAGAAGGAAAGGCACCCCTGAATACTGAGGCCCAGCGCCGTGCACCAGGCATTGGCTGGGGCTCCAGATAATCCTCTCTCCTAACTGCACTGTACCCCTGGGCCACCTCTGACGCTTGCCGGGGTTGATGGGTGAAGGTCAAGCATTAGTTTTAAGCGAGACCTGAACTTGCGTCACGTCCAAAGAAGTGTTCGCTCGTTCCTCAGACCACGCTGCCTCCCAGTGGCTTCATCCACAGAATAAAGCCAATATTTTATAATAACGATACATGGAATATAACCTTTAAAACTGTGAATCACTATGTTGTACACCTGAAACTTACATATTATTGTAAGTCAATTATACCTCAATAAAAAAATAATCAAAAAAGAGACTATGGTAAAGCGAGGAAGATAGTTTCACAGGCAGGTCAGTTATCAGTTTGCTAGAACGACCACTTCTGCTTTACATACGTTATTTAAGTTTCTGAACAGGGAATCAACGAACATTTCGATTCTGTGTTTCCAAACAAAAATCTCACAAAGAGATCCCTGCTCTGAGATAATGTTTATCATTCAATACATTCTTCCTGAGAAATCGTAACCAATTTTATGGGTGATGACTTCAAGCTCAATTCTCTCTCCTGAGCTTCAGGCCCGCACACACTGGGGCTTGCTGTAGTTCGCCTGATGTCCAACACACACTTCAAATTCAGCATCTCAAAATCGAATTTAGCATCTTCCTTCCAAAGCCAGCTAGTTGTTCTGGGTTTTCTATGTCTACCTTATTGTTCAGGCCGGAAAGTAAGATTCTTGTTTCCCAGCCCATTATATCAAATCTTTTCTCCCATGCTCTCTAGACGACTTTCTTAAGAGCTTTCCCATCTGCCCCCCCCTCCCCCCCCCCCCACCCCGTATTCTGTTCCTACAAACGAACCCTGGTGATTCCTAACCTATCTTACTGACACCTCTGACTTCACAATACAATTCATCTCCATAGCAATGCTAAACATTCCTTAGTGATTACCCTTGGCATTCAATATGACATTCAACTTCCTTAGCAGAGTGTACAAAGCCTCTCATGATCCGGCTTCGGTCTCCCTTTCTGTCTTCTTTATCTCACAACTGCTCTACATGTGCTCTGAGCTTTATATCTACTCAAACTGTTCCTAACTGCCATGCTCTCTCACACCAAACGTTACGTCATGGGGAAGTCATATCTCCTGTCCTCTCTGCCTTGCCACCTCTCCCCCAGGCTGGGTTAGCCACCCTGCCTTTGGACTCTATTAAGATCCTTACGTGTCTCCGTCACTGTGGAGATATACTGTGCTCTGTTTTCTTTTTTTTTTTTTTTTTTTTTTCGGTACGCAGGCCTCTCACCGTTGCGGCCCCTTCCGTTGCGGAGCACAGGCTGCGGACACACAGGCTCAGCGGCCATGGCTCACGGGCCCAGCCGCTCCGCGGCATGTGGGATCTTCCCGGACCGGGGCACGAACCCGTGTCCCCTGCATCAGCAGGCGGACGCTCAACCACTGCGCCACCAGGGAAGCCCTCTAACTGTTTTCTTGCTTTTCTATCTTCACCCCCCATCGTGGCTCTTTGAGGGCAGTGAATATATTTCATCTCTTCTCCTCAATGCCTAGCATAGTGTCCAGAATGGAGTAAGCATGAGTAACTTTATAGCACTGTAGCTCTTTTTCTGTGCAGTGTAGATACAGGCAGCTAAAATATTTTTGTCTACTCAACAATAGGAATTTACAAGCACATGTCTGTCTGTCCATTATCTATCTGACAACCTATCTACCTACCCATCTACCTCCAAACCTTTCCAAGACAGATTTTAGCTTGCTTGGTGACCACTAACAGTAGAGTAAGATGTAGTGAGAAACAAAGCTAACAAATAATCCATTAGAGAAAACACGTTCGTTATTGGGATCTGCTGTATGACAATAGTATGTGACAGCACCAACATGCCACTACTTCCTTTATGTTGTTGCAGAGAAATAGCCAGGTCATGGGACATGGCTAGAGAGGTTTGTGCAATGATATTTGGGATCAGAAACCCCTGTTCCCACCTTAGCTTTACCATCACCTAACCAAGTGGCTTTGGGCAAAAATCGCTTCACTTCAACTGTCCACACACGTACACTGGAGATAAGAAGACTGAGTTCTCAGTGCTGACGGAGAGTCAAAGTCAATGCTCTCTACTGATGTGAGAAGAGTTTCCCTAAAGCCTGCTGCCCTTCTCCCTCCTATATCGCTCTGCTCCACGCTGTAGACACCACCAGCAAGATCCAGGAGCCACCCTTCAAACACGAAGCAGGAAGAAGACAAGGAAAGGACAACTTACTAGCACAATCCATGGCCATGAAGCCAGCATCCACGTTTTCCATGAAGGGACAGCACAGGGTGAGGGAAGCCAGATACAGTAGCTATTTAACTGCCCGAAGGAAACCTCCGCTCTTGGAACTGGGGGTGGGAGGAGCATGTGAATGAGGAAAGAACAAAAGGAGTACAGTACACTGCCTGGAACCATCTGCATTTGGAAACTGAACACCGGCAGAATTTCTGTTGTTTTTCTCGTGTGATTTCTGTTGGAATTCTACACGGGAATTTTGGCGCCAAACCACTTATTATTTCATGCGCTTCATTTCCTAGCCACTCCCTAAGTCACCCCCTCTTCTTGCTCCATGGCCCTACTCTCCAGTGTTTTGCATCAAAGATACTCGATAAAGAGTAATAGCAGATTGGACTTCCTTAGTGCCTCCTGTGGGCTAGAGCTAGTTCTATGCACTTAACAGGTATTCGCGTCTTGAGTCTTCACACTGACCCTAGGAGGTGGGTACTATCACCATCCAACTTTACAGATGAGAAACTGAGGCACAGAGGGGTCCCTCAAGAATTAATGAACTTGTGAGTTTAACCTCCAGTACCCCTAGAATTGTAAGATAACACACCACATAAATATAGGGCTTTGAGTTAAGTTGGAATAGTTGAGTCATGATTATTCAACAACTTTCTTATTATAAGAAATGTTAACTATAGAAAAGAAAAAATAGAAAGAAAACTTATCGTTTAGCTCATGGTAGCGTTATCCCACTATCCAGAGGTAAATCCCTTTTTTACTGTAGAAATTATTTATTTTTTCTAACACTTTTAATGTGGAAAATCTTTTTATCTTCTTTTGGATGTATGCACCTTTTTAGAAAAACCTGAAATTGGATCTACACTGAATATCATTTTATATCGTACCTCTTGCACGTCCATGGTGTTCTGCCACTAAGGACTTTGAAAATATGACTTAAAAAAGGATAATATCGGGGCTTCCCTGGTGGCGCAGTGGTTGAGAGTCCGCCTGCCGATGCAGGGGACATGGGTTCGTGCCCCGGTCCGGGAAGATCCCACATGCCGCGGAGCGGCTGGGCCCGTGAGCCATGGCCGCTGAGCCTGCGTGTCCGGAGCCTGTGCTGCGCGACAGGAGAGGCCACAACAGTGAGAGGCCCGCGTACCGCAAAAAAAAAAAAAGGATAATATCAAAGTTTAACCCCTTGGACAATTTCAGTTATTTTTAGGATTTGTGATCAGTCATTTACTTTTAGAAAGTTAATGTTTGCAAATTGTAAAAAGAGTAGGGTTCATTGTAGACTATTACTTTCAAAAATTTGGAAAAAATTAAAAAGACATAGGAGAGCCTTCCGTGTAACCAAATCTGGTGTTAGTGCTTAGGCTTCAAGTGGACGAGTCACGGTCCCTGCTCTCAAGGGACTGCCTGGGGGTGGGGTGCAGGTGTAGAAAGAGGTGGACAGAAAATCATAAGATATTACGGGAGGTATTTTTACAGTGAGAACAGCCTCCTCTCCCACTATGGAACCCCAGCTGCCTGCCTGCATCCGTACACCTGCAGAGTCTGCCTGCCTTCTTACTGAAGCCCAACCCTGTACCTGGTGTCCTGAGTCCCATCCTCTGCTGCAACCCAAGGACTTCACTCCTTCCGCTGCTCCCTCCCTTTGCCACACCTTGTATCATCTCTACTGGATCATTCCCCCGACACCCAAACATGTCTAAATATCTTCTATTTTAACACTAACCCACCACCCCTCCCCCCCCACACACCTTGATCCTATGACCCTCTCCACATCCTACCCATCTCTTTGCATTTTGTCATTGTGGAAACTCTCAATCAATCTTTCCTGTTTTCACGGTGTCAACCCTCATCCTCTTTTCAACCCACTCCCATTGGGCTTAACGTCTTCCGCTTCACTGAAACGGCGCTTACCAGGGTCATTACCAGCCAACATTCTTGGCAAATCCAACAGCCACTCGACACAGTAGTGCAACCCCCTCATTCCTGAAACACTATTCCCTAGATTTCTGTGATGCCTTGTACTTTCCCACCTACTTCACTGTCTACTCCTTACCACTCTCTCTTGCAAGTTCTTCTTTCTTCGTCCTGTTTCTAAGTGTTTGATGCCCAGTCTTATGCCCGCTTCTCAATTTCCTCTTTCCCCTATGAGATGTTTTGTCTCATGCCTATATGATTCCCAAAACTGTATCTTCACATTTGCCTCTCTCCTCTGAGTTCCAAACCTAAATGTACATAATCTCTTGACCTGAATGTTGAATAGGTATTTCAAACTTAACATGCTCCATGAAAAATATTTGAGGACAGCTCTTCCCCCAACCTCGCCACTCCAAAGCGCTCTTTGTCATCTCAGATAACGTGACCACCCATCCAGTTGCTCAGGTCAAAACCTAGTGGCCATCCTTGATTCTGCTTTCCTTCTCCTCCCACATCTGACCCATTAGCAGATTCTGCCGGTGCTTCCACCAAATTATACTGTAAATCCTGCAACTTCACACCACGTCCAGAACTGCTACATCCTCAGCCCAAAGCAACCGTCTCCTAACTGGTCTCATTGAGTCCAGTTCCTCATATGATAACCAGTCTACAGTAAACACTAGTCTAACATATTCATGCGTAAAACTCTCCAATGGCTTCCCATTGCAACTAGAAAAATTTCCAACTTCTTTACCACAGTCTACAAGGCCCTTCATGATCTGGACCCTGTCACTTTTCCCCCATTCACTCTGCCCCAACCAAACGAAGCTCTTGTTTATTTCTTGAAGGAGCAAATTGCATTCCTACCTCAGGGCCTTTGCACAGGCCACTCCCCTTCCAGAATGACTTCCTGCTGTTCCAGCTGCTTCCTCCCAACTTCCTGGTTTCTTCACAAATGTCCTCTTTTCAGAGACACCTGTTCCTGAATATTTCAGCTAAAGATGTCCCACTCTCAGCTGAAGATGCCCCATCTCAGCTAAAGAGCCCTTATCCCTTAAATTACGCTCTGATTTTCTTCCTAGCACTTATCTCTACCTGAAATTATTTTATTTACATAGTGTTTATTTCCTACTTCCCCTCCACGAAGAGGGTAACCTTCACTCAATTATCGCTGCATCCTCAGCATCCAGAATTGTGCCTGGCACTTAATAGTTAATAAATATAGGGCTTCCCTGGTGGCGCAGTGGTTGAGAGTCTGCCTGCCGATGCAGGGGACACGGGTTCGTGCGCCGGTCCGGGAAGATCCCACATGTCACGGAGCGGCTGGGCCCATGAGCCATGGCCGCTGAGCCTGCGCGTCCGGAGCCCGTGCTCCGCAAGGGGAGAGGCCCGCGTACCGCAAAAAAAAAAAAAAAAAAAAAAGAGAGAAAGTTAATAAATATATATTGACTATTGAATGAAGGGCAGAAGGTATAAAGAGTTTACGCAATGCTATAAGCATCTCAGTTTTGAAGCACAACAGAGACACAGCATTTATAACCCCATCATCCAGACTAGCAACATTATAGTGTATTCACCTCCAGTTATTTTTAATGTCATAAATGCTAAAATCAGAGTTATACAGTACAATTTATTCTGTAGACTGCTTATTTTTAAAGTTACATAATGGTAGCTTTTAAAACTGTATTTTCCTCCAGTTTTCTTAATATGCCACACTTTTTAAAAAAATTAATAAACCTTATTTTTTAGAGAAGTATTAGGTTTATAGCAAAACTGACCAGAAAATACAGAGATTATTCATATACCCCCTGCTCCTACACATGCATAACCTCCCCTCGTATTGACATCTCACACTAGAGCGGTACATTTCTTACAACCAATAAACGTATATTGACACACCATCACCACCCAAAGTCCATAGTTGACGTTAGGGTTCACTCTTGGTGTAGTACATTCTATGGGTTTGCGCAAATGTCTCATGACATGTAGCCACCATTGTAGTATCACATAGAATAGCTCCACTGCCCTAAAAATCTTCGGTGCTCCAACTAATTCATCCCTCTCATCCCCAACACCCGGCAGCCAGCTGATCCACAGTTGTGCCTTTCCCAGAATGTCAAATAGTTGGTCTCATAGTATGTAGCCTTTTCAGATAATACGCCATAAATTTTAACATTAAGGCTACACTGTACTGAACAGTCTATTTTTAAAACTTGAAATGGACCATGAATATTTTCCCTATATTTAATAAGCAGTCTGAAAACAATTTTAAATGAGGATGTATCATTTATCACTATTCATCTATTTTAGGATATTTAAAATAGTTCTATATTTTAGTGGTAAAAAACACCATGTGGGAGACATAGCATGGGGTTGAGTGGACTTCTAGAAAGCACTGGACCTGAGTCACTTGTCTAAGCCACTCAGCTGTGTGGCCTTAGACAAGTTTTGTTTTACCAACTCTAAGCTTCTCTTGGCTATTCTATAAAATGGAGATAATAACAGTGCTCTTATCATAGAAACATCAGGGTATTAAGTGGAATAACGTATGTAAAGCACTTAGGACAAGTGTTCAATAAATGTTCATTAATATTGTATCAATTCTCTGCCTATAACTGTTTTCTTAGAAGTTAAAAGTGAAATTACTGAGTAAAAGGATCCATACATTAAGGTTCTGAATACATATTATCAAGCTACTTTTCTCAAAACGTGTACCAATTTCTATCCTTATCAGTAATGTACACAAGTGTTCCTCCTACTGCACTGTAGACCATATTACTGATTTTAAAGCTTTGCCAATTTGATGGGCAAGAGGCTGAACACTTACTCTCTAACATTTCTGATTACTAGAGGTGAAATCCAACATTTTCTTTTCTATGTGTTGAAAATTTGAATGCTTTTCTCTTGTGAATTATCTGTTCATGTCCTTTGTTAATTTCTTTAGGTTTTTCTTAATGAGTTGCAATAATATTGATTATTTTATTGGTTAGAAATAGCTTTGTCTTTTAATATTATCTATGGCTTTCAAAAACAGTGTTTGTTTTCTTCCCTGACTACAAAAGAAATTAGTATATATGTTATAAAGAATTTGGAATACACAGACAAGTACAAATAAGAAAATAAAACCTGGGATCTCAGATAGAAATAACATTAAAATTCTAGAGTACCTCTTTCCATCTGTTTTTCGTTCCTCCATTTATTTATTATTTAACATGTACTTACTGGGTGCCTTCTATGGGCCCGGCACTGTGCTAGAGAAACAGTAGTGCCTATATTTTACATAGGGTATATAATTTTTTAACAGAATCGAGAGCAAACTATGTCTGTGTGTACAGTCCTCAAAATGCTACTTTTAAAAAAAATAACATTTTGTTGAAGAAAGTATATATTATAGCTCAATGAATTTTCAAAAATGGAACATAGTCATGTAACCAGCTCCTGGGACAAGAAATGAAACACGATCAGAATTCCATAATTTGGAAATATTTATAAATAGTTGCCTTTGTCTTTGACAAGTAAAAATTCCTAGATGTACAATTAGCACAAATGGTATCAATCTTTTTAGGCTCTGCTTACCGCCAAATGGCTATCCAAAAGTTTATTTCCTGTAAGCAATGTGAGATCTCCTTTTGATCTACCTATATTTTCTCCTTGAGTTTTATTCTTTCACATTTTAACTCTGTAATTTACCTATTTCTGTATATAAATTGAATAATCCATTCCTTCACTGGTTCATTTGTCTGGTTTCATTTAACACATACAAAATTTTTCTACAAGTTGGGTCTGTGTCTGAGCTCTCTCTTCTCCCTGTAGTCCAATGTCAAAGCCGTGCCAACATAAATCTTCATATTATTGTCGAATTATAAAACATTTAATATTTGGTTGAGCTGGGTGCTCACTATTACTACTTTCTGTCCAAAACTTCTAGGTATTTTTGCCTATTTATCCTTCAAATGGACCTTACAACAATTTTGTCATATTACAGAAAAGAAAAGGAATGGAAGAAATCTCATTTATTCAAATCTTCCTTTAGATCCTTCAGTAGGATGTGAAAGTTTTATTCATATATTTCCTATAAACACTTCTTATATAGGTTACTCCTTATCTTTCCTTTTAATCGTTTTTTGTGTTATAGTTACCGCAGTTACTTAAAAATTATAATTTAATTAAATTTTCTACATGGGTGGCTAGAAGAAGGCTATTGATTTTTTAATTTAATTCTACAGTATTTTACTTTTCTGAAGCCCACTGTAAATTCTAAAACAATTCCTGGAGATTCTCTTCAGTTTTCTATGTATATCAAATATTATGCAAAAAAACAGTAATTTTAATCTTTCATTTCATTTCTTTCATATCTTACTGCGCTGCTCCAAATTCCTAGAACAATGCAGACTAATAGTAGTGACACAGGACATTCTTATTTTGTTTCCATCTTTATGACAATTTGCCTCTATTATTTTATTGCTAAGTACAACGTTGGCTGTTGGTAAAAGGAAAATATCTTTTATCATGTTAAACAGCCACATATTTTGACTCCTAACTTTCTGGTAAACATCCGACAAGGAAGTCTTGGAATATAGGTTTATGTTTCTATTTTTTTGCTTCAGATAAAATAAAGATGATAGAATCTTGTGAGAAATGATGAGATAGGAAGCACACATATACTTATTCATGAGTAACAATAATGGATAAAGTATGGGTATTGCTTCATTTTGAGCACCAGTTACAATATAGTTAAATTCAATACATGTGTATTTTGTCTAATAACCATTAGCTGCTTGCAAACTTATTTTGCCTCCTAAACTGAGGGCTTCGGTGTTACTCTTACTAACTAAGAAAATAGATGAGGTCAAGCAACCCATCTTAAAACAGAAAGGCAAGGTCAAGTCCATTGTCTTCCATGGGAAAGGACACAGAAATCGATCTTCTATCTGAGACAACAGATAAGAATTTAATCTAACAAATACTCATTAATGGTCAACATGTATAGGGCGATGTTCTAGGTGTTATGAAGGATGTTACTAGGATTTTTAAAAAAATGGAATCCTTTATGTTTGCTAAATTTATCAGAAAAAAATTAAATACATATACAAGAGCCTACGTCCAGAGCTGAAAATGACAAGTGGCATACACATGCCTACGGGTACATTTATGTTTAGGCCCACACACTTTCATAGAGTTGTTTCTTGGCTGTGACATGCACTGAAAGAAGAAAACAGCTCAAGCTCTTCCAGAAGTGTCTTCTTTACAAGCACCTATGGAACCAGAGCATCCTGCGTCTACAAAGAAGCTTGACCCTGGGCATCAGAGTTCATTCTTGTTTAGCAACAAAGCACTTTCTAGGTGAATTATACTTTTCCACTCAAAAAGTCAACTTCTCCATTAGCTTACAACTTTTCCACTTTGGGAAGCACAAGCATTAGGTCACTACAGAACGCTTCGCTTGAGATCAAAGCTACCTAGCATTGGCATGACTGATATTTTGAAGGAAGATTTTTTCCTAGCTGAAAATCAATTTATAAACAAGATATATTAAAATGATTAACAGACGATAACCTAAGTTTTAGACTTATAACATATTATTGCAAATTTAAAGACTGAATGAAACCAAGGGGCAAACTAATTTCTTTGCTTTATAAGAAAACTCATTATAACTTACTTGCTTTAAATTATGGCATTACTTGGAGACAGTCCATGGTGCCTTTCCTTGGCCTTTGACTCATCAAACCCAGCTCTACTGAGACCAGAACCTTTGGTCCCAGGCCTTTTCTAAATAGAAAATGTGAAAACGAGGAGCTACAAGAGTAGGTGATTGAAAATCAAACCTGGGACAGGAGTCTACATATCAAAGGCCCAAGAAAGGGCTGGGGTATTCACATTGTAAAGCTTGACACCAAAGAATCCTCTGGTCTGTCCCAACTAACCAACATACTGGGAGCGTGAAGGAGAAAGTTGTAGCACAGCTTCACACTTGACTAGGTGAACGTGGTGTGTACAACCCAGAAGACAAGAGGCGGGTCCCTGCTACTTCCCAACCCTGACCCCTGTGGCCTGAGAGCAGAGACTCTTGGAGGCTACCATGTTGATAACATCAGTTAGGATGGCAACCATAACGCCAGTGAGATGATATTACTTAACACCAGACAGAAAGAGAACATTCGACATCAGCTTGTTCCTTATTTTTCTTTATACTCATATTAATCTTGATGAAATATCGTCCTTTAATCGTGGAAAAATCCAGCAGAAGAATCGACAAAAGGCAAGTTAAACTGAAATGTTATCGTATTCAGAAGGTCGATCACCTTTCAATAAAAATCCAACAGAAAGAGCTCTTTCTCCATTCAGTCAGAAAGAGACAGACTTTACTAAAGAAGCTGGAAAAAACCCTCCAATTTCATACTGTCATTCATAAAAAATGACTTCCATAATAAGCATCGTCGGATTGCACACGGAGATCTTTTGGTAAAATGATACGCAGGGTGTTAGTCAGACTTGGAAATAGGAAAGCCAGGAGTGCATGGAACTCAAGTCTAAACCCTTCTCTGGGTGGGGGGGAAATATTATTTCCTCTGATAATTGTGTCTCCCTGTCACTCATGGTCCTTCACATGTCAGACATTTTTAATGGTTCGAAAAACCAGCTTTCTCCTTTTTATTTATTTTTTCCTGAAGTGTCAACAGAATTAAATTGTGATTGCTTTTATTAAAAACTCTCACTAACTGAGATGACAAATAAGACTTTTAAAACTAAAACGGTTAACTTTTTTATGTCTTAAAATACAGTGACGATACTTCTAAATTACTTTAAAATCATATCGAAAATTTCCTAAAAAATACCCTAATAACCATTTCAAGCAAATACTTTGATAACACAAGAACTGTTACTGGAATCTCCTCACGCAGTGTATTTCATTATTGAGAATCTCTTTTAAGCCACAGCTTGAACTAACCAAATTAGACAGATGGCTGGCAAAAAGTTAAGATTTTAAAAGAAAATGAGGCTTAAGTCAACAATTCGAGTTCAGAAATCACACTTCAAGCTAACCAATAGATTGTTAATCTCCTTGAAATTACCTGTACTCTAGATCTTCAAAAGCTAAAAACATGTAATTAAAATGTATTAAAATATTCATGTCCTTTACCACAGTACATTGCTAATTGGCATGTGAAATCAAGCATTACCACATCATTTTTGCCTGATGAGACAATTTTGGTTTTCTAAAGGGTATTAAGCTAATACATTTATTTTTGCCAGGAAATAATTTTACTCTATTTTGAAAGAAACTAATATTTGCAATGACCACTCTCAGGTTTGTTGAATTACAAAAATATAAAATGAAGGATTGAAATAAGTATAAAAACCAATGTATTTTTTAAATATTGCACAAATCTAAAGCAAGTAAATAATTTCCGAAGCCAGAGGCTAAGTGAATCTTTCATTTATACTTTTGCTTTATATTATTCGCAAGTAAAATAAAATCAATTTTGGGAAGGTTACAAGCTTAAATAATTTTTCACTATTGATTTTTACATTCGGTTGAATTATTCCTTCATTCTCTTTTCTACTTTACTTATAAAAAAGAGTCCTCATGCCAAGAGGAAAATCTGATATTTCAATATCTGTGTGGATCCCTAGTTCTTCTTTTTTTTTTTTTTTAATTTGGGCTTATGAAAAAACTACATCCACTACAAACCTAAACTAGAACGTTTAATATTTACTTTTATTTCAGACCTTCTCTATATAGTTCAGTGTGAATAATGTTAGTAAACAAATAAAAATCTGGCTATATTATATCCAAACTAAGTTAGGAAGCTTTTCTGTCTATATTATACCAAGTTAACTACTTTGCCTAACTTCTCACTTTTTACCACATAATTTTGGCATTGTACAGTCAAGCTTTGTCATTTTTAAGAGGGTAGAGTTTAAAAACAATAGAAAATTACTGCTAATTTCTTCTTGATGGATGCTATTAACACCTATTAACATCAGTAAGAGTAACAGGTTTGAACCCAAGAGAAAATATCAGCCTAGTCTGTATCGTTGGAAACAACCGAAACTTAGGAAAGGAATTCTAACATATTAGTAAAATATGGAATTTTTTGGTGCTGTTCTCTTATGAAGGGAATCACAACCATAAGGCAGAAACAGCTTTTGAAAATAAGTATGATTATTAAGCTTTTAGAAAGGCAATTCTAAACTTGTCACTCACTTGGAATATTTCCACCTTAAAAAATAGTAATGCCTTACATGTAATTTCCTTAAGGAAAGCAAACACTTTAAAATGCAAAAAAAAAAAAAAAAAATTCTGTATTTCACCCTAAGTGTAAAAATAAATATTTCACTAAGGAATGGGGGAAAAATGAAGCACATTTAAATAATTTCATTGCACTGGAAGTTGCCAATTCGTCTGTGAGTAGTTTCATTGCAGATGAAAAGAAATCAAAATACAGGACAGATGTTGAACAAACCGCATTTAAGTTCTGTCACACACTGGCATTTTTCAAATGATTTTGGCTCATCTATGAAATAAGGTGCATTTTGCTTGATTTTGAAAAGGGGAAACATAAGGAAATATTTAAAGGCCAATTGCTGCCAATTAACTTTGATCAGTAAAAGTTCTATTTGAATCTTTCAGATTCTTCTGCTGTCTGAAATAACATACATTTATAAAATCTAGGAAAACAACAACTTGATGATTAATGCCTGTTGGCAGCCCTACCACAAGCTTGCTTAATAGCAGGATTTAAATAAACAACTATCTCTATTATGAAGGGAGTGAAATGTAGTTACAGGCATATTTTCTCATAATGGAGCTATGAAAACCAATATTCTTTCTTCTTAAAAATGCTTCTGGGGCTTCCTTGGTGGCGCAGTGGTTAAGAGTCCGCCTGCCAATGCAGGGGACACGGGTTCGAGCCCTGGTCCGGGAAGATCCCACATGCTGCGGAGCAACTAAGCCCGTGCGCCACAACTACTGAGCCTGCGCTCTAGAGCCCGCGAGCCACAACTACAGAGCCCACGTGCCACAACTACTGAAGCCCGCGCGCCTAGAGCCCGTGCTCCGCAACAAGAGAAGCCACTGCAATGAGAAGCCCGCGCACCGCAACGGAGAGTAGCCCCCCCGACCCCGGCTCACCGCAGCTAGAGAAAGACCGCGCCCAGCAACGAAGACCCAACACAGCCAAAAATAAATAAATTAAAAAAAAAAAAAAGCTTCTAACCAAGATCAGCATGTTTGTCATTGCCCGTAACACACTGAACCATCTTACAAAAGTTTCCCCCCAGATTATAAAGGACAAATAAAATCATCAGCAGTTTGACATAAGGAATTCTGGCAACCCAAAGAGCAGAGGCCTGACTAAAATGTTATACGACCAATTGGGCCAGCCAGACAGAAAAGAATCTGACCCAATACGGTAAGAGTCTGACATGGACAGCATATGACAGGATCACAAATTCTGTTGGATTCTAAAGGTAACCCATCTCAACAGTGATTATGTAACTGAGAAATCTGTAGCTTCTGATAATCAACACAGTTTAATATAAAACATTCTTGACATCAACTTTTAATCCCTATCAATAATCATGTGGAATCGAACTTTGAAATACAACAGCCAAAGTAAAGCAAAACAGAAATTCCATGAAGGCAAAACGCATGACCATATAATCAATAATTACTTTATCTCCTTATTCCAATTATATATTCAAAAAATAAATATCCCATCGTTATTTTAGGACCAATCACCTATTTCCAAACATGCAACATGAAGAGTATATAAAATAATCAGAACTTACCTCTAAGTCGTTAAAAAATAGATGTGTGTCTGCCAAGTTGAAAATCATTTCTTCCATTCGTAGTCCAAGGGAAACTGAAGTAGGTGGATCCTAAAAGAAGAATTTTACAGGTCAAGAACGTACATACTTCAGGGTACAGGAAATACAGTGTCACACTGAGAGGGAGTTAGCATGGGGAAAGGACAAAAGGCTTGGGCTCCAGCTGCTTTTAGAGTGCGTGGTTTATTCTGTATTTGAACTTCAGTGACTTATTTTATTTAAAAAGTACCTCTAAGGTTGTTGGTACTTTGCGTAATGAAGAAGAAAATTGCTGCTTATAATATTGCAAAATATATAAAATCTAGGGTTACTTAGACCTACAGAGTAGAGGAAATTCAGCTTCACACGTCTGTTTCAGGAGCAAGAAATTCAGTGAATCAGGAAGACATTTTTTTTATGTTCCACCTCAATCCATGAAGAGTGTCTAAAAGCACTGCCACAAATGTCAGAAAATAGATATAATATAGATTAATTTCAGAAGGATAGAAAATACCAATTTCACTCCAGATGATAACTACCATTATTTTGTATTTATTCAGATTGCCCGCCAATTTTGAGTATACTCAAAATGGAAGTGATGGCCACTCTGACCAGCTGGCACCATGCCAGTTCAGGAAGCTGATCTTGACATTCATGTGACACTATCCAGTCATCAAACAGCCAGTAACACACACAGGGGAGCACAGTGGCTCCTACCCAACGCTTCAAGCCTTCGACACTAGTGATAGACAGTCTGTCCCACACAACACACATCCTAATGACATCTGTTGGTATTGAAGATGGGGGATATAGAGATATTTGCAAGGTTTTAATGGTGTTACTATATTCGTAATGCATCCAACCCAGGAAGCAACACTGTTCATGGTGAATATCCTGCATAATTAGTGAAAAAGGAAAAATATTCTGTAGAGAAAGTATTCAAGGATATGTGAGTTTTTCAAGTTTTTATTGGCATTTTAATAGCAATACAACTTTCACCTTTATGGCCTTTAAATTTTTCCAAAGAACAATAATTTCTGATATACTCTTTTATTATCACAGCAAACCTCTGGAATCTATGTGGATCATTTAATTAGAGAAACTGTAACTAGAGAAATTATGCCTTCATGTCGCCCACCCATCTAGCTGGGGTGTACTTTGTGTATCACCTGTCTTTGAGTCTTAGAGCAGAGAAAAACCCAGAGAAAGTAAGTCTTGCTTTCTAATACTGTCCAATATAAACCTTGTACATTTTCTCTATTGTCTTCATTTCAAAGCTCAAGACTTGCCTGTGTTTTACCCCCTACCCTCCAAGTATCTAAAGTCCATCAACCTTGAGCCCCATCTTCTCATGCGCTTTGGGAGGCAGCGACAAATGGTGGAAAAAGAGCCCTAGACCCAGAGGCCAAGCCCTATCCTTGTTCTCTTAGTTACTTTGGTGTCTTTATCTCACTGAGCCTCAGTTTGCTCATCTAAAAAATCAGGTGGCTAGATGGCAAATATGTTGTTCTCCCATAGAATAAAAAAAACACAAAAACCCTCCATCTCTTCATTTGTCACAATCATATGTGTTTATACACCTGGGAGAAAGGAGGGGCCTGGGATGGTGGAGGGGGCAGAGACTCACTGGGTGCCAGCCATGGGCCAATCAACTGTGGCCAGGGAGGCGGAGTCAACACCATCCCTGCACCACCCATCCCACTAGCTCCGCCCACCCCACCAGCACACCCTCAGCTCCAGCACCAGCATGGTTTATCTCACAGGAGTCCCAGAGATCGACAAGAGGAGGTTTTGGGAAAATATGGCACTGCTGGTCTCAATTCCCCTCCCACCTAGGCCTTCTCTGCCAGCTGACTGGCAACGTAAAGGAGAGAGAAAACACATTATTGCCAAAAATCTGGGGTTAGATTGGCAAAGGGGCAAAGCAAATACCCCAGGGTTTGTAAGAGGGCAGACAGGAAATAAAAACACATAGGCCAACTGAGTGTCCAAGAGCTGTGCAGGGAGGGACAAATAAAAACACTTCCCTCAAATTTCCTGTACAATGATTAAGCCTTGTTAAATCTTCCCTGCTTGACACCACCTAAAATCTATGAAATTTCATAGGTTGTAGAAGAATTAAAAAACTGTTTACAAATAAGTAAAGAAAAACTCTCATTGAATCTTGGTTTTATAGGAAATTGCTCACTTCCAAGAATTCCAAGTATCAATAAGTGTGCTGGAAAAAACAAATTCTCAAATACATACAGCCTAGAGCAGAATTAACCAGTAGGGGAAGTTCAAACAGCTGTTTCTAAAACAAAACACCTGACT
Organism: Delphinapterus leucas; assembly: GCF_059928025.1. Taxonomy (NCBI): domain Eukaryota; kingdom Metazoa; phylum Chordata; class Mammalia; order Artiodactyla; family Monodontidae; genus Delphinapterus; species Delphinapterus leucas. The sequence goes on along the minus strand of NC_143145.1, from coordinate 70,400,232 downwards.
CAGGTGTGTCGTCCTTCTAGTTGAGGCCAATAAAAATACACTGACTTGTCTCATAACCACATCAATGAATCTTTTCATGTGGGCAGGCGAAGGAGACTCACTGCAATTATTTAATGGGCAATTCTAGAATTGATGTGCCATGGTATTGTGACTTCTGAAAAAGGATTATTTCTCCTTGATATGGTAGCTTATTTATACCACCATCAAAAGAATTACTCCATTGTTTGTGAATATATAGCCTACTCTAACTTTTCTTCATAAATTACAGTAATGACTTGTGAGTTGGAATACTAATAAATTTTAAAGGCTTGTTCAGTCTTGTGGTCAAATACAACATAGATGTTGGCCTTATTTACCTTTTAATGTTTTTCTCTTTTGTTATTAGCTGTCATTCCTTAACAGTTTTCATACCTGCCACTCCACAGTATTGTTAGGAAACATTTATACCACCAAAAGAACAGCCTGACGATTAACTGAAATGAAAGAATTTTAGAATAGGAAGGGGATCTAGTTGAAAGCAGTGTTTCTCAAATATTTTTTAACCATAATCCACAGTAAGAAAAATCATTTTATACTATGATCTAGTAACATCTCTCTCTCTGTCCCTCACACACACACAGCTGAAATGTGAGCTTGGCAAAATGAGACTTTCCACACTGTGTGGAGAGTATTCTGTTACTTTCCATTTCATCGCCCATTAATGTGTCGAAGTCTACAGTTTGAAAAGCAGAGTTCTAAAGAACACCTACTTTTGATTTCAGAGACAGGAAAACTGAGTTGCAGCCGTGTTATGATTTGCTTGTGGTAACAGAGCTGTTAGGGTACAAAGCTATCTCACCCTAAGTGTTTTACCTGAAAGGAAACTAGCCAGAAGAACAGATAGGTAACCATGGTAACAGATCTGCTTCCACATTCTAGCAACTGGAGTCCTTCTCAAATCAAGGTTAGATTTGATCTTCCTATTATAATAATCTTTCAATATTTTCATATTTTTCAAACATGGCTGATACAAGTCAAATGTCAAAAAAGCTAACACTGAACAGTTAATAAATTAGTCCTAGCTTGATGGTTTATTTTGGCATATATAGAGGAAGAAAGAAAAAACACATTTTTTAGACCCAAACTGAGACATTAAAATCACCATGTCTTTGGCTTAATCTTACTTTCCTTGTGCTTTGCAGTAACGAATTCCAGAGCTGTAGTTGTGAAATGGTGCCTTTTAAAACACCATTTTTTGCTACATCACTTTTGAAAAATTATTTAGAACTTTGCCTCCACTTCCAAGAAACATTTCATTTTAAGTAAACCTTGTTGCCAAACGTTTCCATTCTCTTCTGAACTTGACTCCTCTGTGGTATTTACCACTTCTAATTTCTTCTTAACATTTCTTCTTCCCTTATGTCTGTAATATCATCAGTCTTTTCTGGGCATCTTCCTAGAATCTGATTATCCATCCTCTATCCCTTCAGTGATGTTGGTTCCTAGGACTGTTTTCATCCATTCCTCATTCTATTCACACTGCCTTACAGACTCCAACACACTCATACCTTCAACTATCAACCCATTCCCCTCTGTTGAACCTCAGACCTCATTTGTAGGCCCATATATCAATCACCTATTGGTCCTTTGTACTTGATGACCCATAGAGCACCTGAAACTCAATGGGCTGCAACCTGGATTCATCATACTTCCCACATCAAATGAACCACATGATCCTGCCCCTTGGACCTGGAATTCATACCTTCCTTATATTCACCACCATTTTCTTTTCTCCAGCCATGTGTCTCATTTGTAGCTATCTGTAGTAGCTTCCCTTACTGGATAGGTCTCCCCCGGTTACCGACATGAATACAACCAAGTTTCTGTTCAACCCCCATGCTCAGTCCTGCATCCCACAGAGCGCTTCTTTCAGTGCCCCTCCATCAATCCAGAGGCTCTTCCCCGACTCCTCCCAGCCGGGCTCATCAGCCACTGGGTACCACAGCTGTATGTGCTCTTGTCTATGTCAGAGACATATCCCTGTATCTTTCTCTCCATCCTTGGGACCATACACAATGCCTGGCACAGGGCTTTCCCAAAGTCTGGTGGAGGAATAAATGAATGAAAGAAATAAACAGCAGATATTTCAAATAATTGTAATGAAGAAAAAAATATCAAATTTGATCTTTAGTTAGTTATTAGTGTTTAGTGTCAGTAAAAAAAAAAAAAAAAATCCTAGATACCTAGCTTAGGGGGAAAAAAGGACATTTGATTCCTAAAAGTCATTCTATCTACATAATATGGTATCAATATTAAACATGTTCATTCATACTTTGTACCTGATTAAAGAGCAGCTCATTCTTAGAAGAGCTACTTACAAAGCCTTACTTATCTATTTGATGCAGTGAATAAGATTAACATAAGATCAGCATACAATTATTTATTTTTAAAATTTATCAGTGATATGCGTTACATCTTGCAAAATATATTCTCTGCAGTCTAGTTCCCTAGTAAAAACTGAATAGTTCAGTGAAGAGGCTCAAACAGAGAAAATACAATCAAATGCTTTATCATTTTTCTTGTTTAATGAATAAACAGTGTAAACTTACTATAGTTCTTCTGCCCAGGAAATTCTACTAGCTGTTCCTTAACAAGACAGGACAGATAGCATCCAGCACCGCCCCCCCCCCCCCCACACACACAGAGGAATTAAATTTAACTCTGATCTTAAATTATTTTGATGTGATAGTAAATTGCAAAGCAACCTAAATGTCCATCAACGGATGAATATATAAAGATGATGCTGTACAAATATACAATGGAACATCACTCAGCCATAAAAAGGAATGAAATAATGCCATTTGCAGCAACATGGATGGACCTAGAGATTATCATACTAAGTGAAGTAAGTCAGACAAAGACAAATATAATATCACTTATGTATGGAATCTAAAAAAAGATACAAATGAACTTAATGAACTGAACAAATGAACAGAAATAAACTCACAGACATAGAAAACAAACTTATGGTTATCAAAGGGGAAAGGTGGGGGAGGGAGGGATAAATCAGGAGTTTGGGATTAACAGATACACACCACTACATATAAAACAGATGAACAGCAAGGACCCACTGTACAGCACAGGGAACTACATTCAATATCTTGTAACAACATATAATGGAAAAGAATCTGAAGAAGAACATGTATATATATTCTATATATATATTCTATATATATATATTCCATATATGTATATTTTATATATATATATATCTGAATCACTTTGCTATACACCAGAAACTAACAGAACATTGTAAATCAACTATACTTCAACTTAAAAAAAATTGCAGTTGTCTGCTTAAAGTCATGAAAATAAGGTGAAGGAACTCGTTGTAATGCTAGGCTACCCAGGGCTGTTTTGTGTAAGTCAAAAATAGTTATGTCTATTGAAGAGAAAGCAACATGATACAGATAAATTAGACCCAAGCCTAAAACAATTGTTTTGCTCTCATCTTCTATCCAGTGATCTTTAATTATCCCATTCCCTCAAGATCTTTTTCTCCTGTTTCTAGAACACAGAGCTGCACACAGAGACTAAAGTTATTATCAACCTGTATTCAAATCATCAGCACCATCCCTGGCCGGTTGTCATTCTTTTACTGTTCCTTGATTTTTTTTTTAGCCTGATCACTGCTATTACACTGGATCCTCATGTGATGAAAATGCTTTAAAAAGAAGAAATTCTCGACAAAATCAGTGCATAGAAATGCTGAAATGCCATTAAATTCATATGGAGTCTAGATTGGAACTCTAACTTTTACTAGCTGTGTGGTGGGCAAGTTCAGTTACTTAAACCCCTGGACCTCAGGTCCCTCATCAGTAAAACAGGAATACAACAGGTTTGTCTGAAGGATTAAAGTTCGGAACATAGCGCCTGCCAAGTACTAAGCTGCCGCTGCTGCTACTAGGGTGGTGGTGGTGATTCCTACTATCACCATACTACAGTTATAACAGCAGATCTGAACATGGGACACCATGTCTCCACCACAAAATCATGCGTTAGCATTCTGCACTCAGATTGGATGTGAAGTTCATGCTTTTTAAAGATAAGGGCAACCCTAAATTCCTCATGCCAATATTTTTGAGGTGACTGTGTTTTTAAGAGAGCAATCATCAGTAAAGCTGATTTGTGCGGATGTTAAATGGGGAACATGCAGTGTGACCACTCCTAGGAGGAGTGTCATTGGTTCTCCCAAAAGATCTCAACCAAGCTTCTCATCACTAGGAGAGATGACCCAACTCTCGCCAACTGGCAAAGGTGTTGTCCCATACTCTGAAGATCTAGGAACTAAAGGGGAGGAAGTGTCATTCAGATAGGATCCAAATACTGCACCAATTCAGTAGAATCCTAGAAGTGTTCTTTAAAAAATAAACCAGTTACTTGCACAGCCAAGCAGTGTGATCTCCATGGGTGGGTCACATACCTGTTAGCTTATACCCTTTAATCATTAAAGGGTCAGATTCGTGAACAGGCACTTAAGCACAGCCCAAATCCATTGCTTACAGTCAATTAACAAATGACTTGGAAGAACAGGTCTTGGAAAAATCTTGACTCTGCCCAAGTTTATCAACAAATGGCTGGTAGTGATAAACGGCAATAAACGGTTAATTACTGAGGTACATTCCAAATTTAGTACCTTCAATGTATAGTCCCTGAAAAACTTCAGTATTCACAAAATGATGTTATGTTTTTGCATTTGAGGAACAACATGATAATTCAGAGAGGTCTTGTTTGTGGTAGGGTCAAAGGATAAATTTGTGGGACTACTTTAAGAATATCAACATCATATAAAATTATCAGCTAACATAACAAGAAAGAAAAGTGGAGTCTTCTAGTATTAGTTCTTCCACAAATAGCAACTCTGATTGTCATGTGATTAACTACCAGGGAAAGGTATTCCATTTCTCAGCTCTCTGATGTGAGCATAGCATTCTTTCCCTAATGTAAATAGTTGATCACTTCCAAGTCAAGATTACAATGTATACACATTGTACATAAACGTCTGTTAAATAGTATTCTTACACTGAGATTTACAAGGAAACTGCCTGTAGATTAAATGCCTAAGGCTAGACTTAAGCCTCAAGGGGCAGAGTTGGATTTACCTTTGAAGTTACCCACCAAGCATCAAGCAAACCTATAGATTAATCACATTAGTTCACTGACTCAGAACTATGGCTGGTAAACTGAAATTCACTATGCTGTTGAAAAGATAATAAAGGAATGTGGCACCTGCATGAGCCACTGAGGATATCTATCTGTCTCCTAGAGGTGACCAGGCAGCCTTAACAAGGATCTGTACTAATACTGGAGAGATATTCAAGGAGAGAAGATATTTGAGAAAATCTCTGAATTCAGAAAGTGGTCTAGGTTTATCTCAACACTTTGCCTCACCAAAAGTAACTATGGGCTAGTTATTTGCAACAAGCACTGTCACATCTTTTTATTTCTGATGTGCAGCCACATATACTTGGTTCTGCTGAGTTAATGAACTTGTGGTTTAACTCCCCTCCCGCCCCCGCCCAAAACTCTAGAGTTTTCTCCTTCCTAATCCACTAAATTTGAGCCAATAAGAAAGGATTTACAGGATAATTACAATAGATTGTTAGAGGAGACTGTCCAACCAGCAAGCTGAAGTTTAAAACAACAGCAACCAGACATTACACATCTCTTACTGGAAGGATATACCTCACCTACGAAGTCTTAACCAAAACAAACAAACAAACCATTAAACCTGAATCTAATTAAGTTTCTGGATCTAGCTACTAATTCACAGGAAATACAGGGGACAAAAGAATATGTGACAAAGGAACACAATGGAGATGCAATCAAGAAAACCCAGTCTCAGACCCTCTATAAGACAGATGATCTGGTTATTTCAACAGAAATACTCAAGGTTAAAAAAAAAGATTGAGTGAGAATGTACAGCTTAAAGACATGTAAGAGACATACCATAAACTGTAAAAAAAAAAATTATAAAACCACTGGAGAAAAACACTTTACAAACTAGGAACAGAGAATAGAAGGAAACTATCTCAATACCACAAAGGACATATATGAAAAGCCCACAGGCAACATCATACTCAATGGTTAAAGTCTGAATGCTTTTCCTCTATGACCAGGAACAAGACAAGGATGCCTGCTTTTGCCATTTCTAGTTGACATAGTACTGGAAGTCTTAGCCAGAGCAATTCAGTAAGAAAGAAAAAGAAATAAAAGGCATCCAAACAGGAAAGGAAGAAGTAAAATGTCTTTGTTCACAGATGACATGATCTTATATGTAGAAAATGCCAAAGAGTTTCTAAAAACTGTTAGAACTAATAAATTCAGCACAGTTACAGGATACAAAATCAGGACACAAAAATCAATTGCATTTCTATATACTAATAATGAACAATCCAGGAAGGAAGTTAAGACAATTTCATTTAAAATAGCATCAAAATGAATAAAATACTTAGAAATAAACGTAACCAAGTAGGCAAAAGACCGGTATACTGAAAACTACAAAATGTTGCTGAAAGAAATCAGAGAAGACACAAATAAATGGAAAGGCAGTCCATGTTCATGGATGGAAGACAATATTAAGATATCAATATACCCAAAGTGATTTACCCTATCAAGTTTTCAATGATGTTTTTTGCAAAACCAGACATAACCACCGTAAAATTCACATGGAATCTCAAGGGACCCCAAATAGCCAAAACAATCTTGAAACAGAATAACAAAGTTGGGTCTCACATTTTCTGATTTCAAAACTTAGTTACAAAGCCACAGTAGTCAAAACAGTGTGGTATAGAGTGATATATAAAGACAGACATATAGACCAATGGAATACAACAGAGAGCTCAGAAATAAATTCCTACATATATGGTCAAATGACTTTCAACAAGGGTGCTAAGATTATTCAATGAGGAAAAGACAGTCTTTTCAACAAATGGTGTGGGGAAAACTGGATATCCACATGCAAAAGAATAAAGTTGGATCCTTACCTTACACTGTATACAAAAATGAACTCAAAATGGATCAAAGACCTAAATCTAAGAGTGAATCTATAAAACTCTTAGGGGAAAAGCTTCATAACACTGAATCTGGCAGTGACTTCTTGGCTATGACACCAAACGCACAGGCAACAAAACAAAAAAATAGATAAATTTGACTATATCTAAAAACTCTGTGCATCAAAGGGTCCAATTAACAGAATGAAAAGGCAACATATGGAATAGTAGAAAATATTGAAACTCATATCTGATAGGAGGTTAATATCCAGGATATACAAAGTACAACTAAGCAACACAAAATGAACAACCCGATTAAAAAATGGGCAAAGAACTTGAATAGATATGCTCTAAAGAAGATATACATTAGAAACATCGTATCACTATGTTGTGCACCAGGAACTAACATAGTGTTGTAGGTCAATTATACTTAAAAAGAAAACAAATAAATTCATAGAAAAAATCAGATTTGTGGTTACCAGAGGTGGGAAGTGGGGGCATGAGGACTTGGATGAAGGTGGTCAAAAGATACTAACTTCCAGTTATAAAATAAATGCTAGGGATGTAATATACAACATGATTAATATAATTAACACTGCTGTATGATATATACGGAAGTTGTTAGAATAAATCCTAAGAGTTCTCATCACAGGTAAAAAATACTTTTTCTTTTTTGTTTATTTAACTTACTTTGATAATTATTTCAAGATGTATGTAAGTCAAATCATTATGCTGTACACAAACTTATACAGTGCTGGATGTCAATTATATCTCAGTAAAACAGGAAGAAAAAAAAGCTAAAATAAAAAGAAGATATACAAATTGTCAACAAGCACATGAAAAGATGATCAACATAACTAATCATTAGGGAAATGCAAGTCAAAATCACAATGAGATACCACCTCACACTCATTAGGATGGCTACTATAAAATAAAAAAAAAATCTGGAAAATAACAAGTGTTGATGAGGATATAGAGAAACTGGAACCCTTGTGTGCTGTTGGCACAGCTGCTATGAAAAACAGTATGGCAGTTCCTCAAAAAATTAGGCATAGGGTTACTGTGTGATCCAGCAATTCTACTTCTGGTACCTGAAATAATTGAAAGCAGGGTCTCCAAGAGATATCTGTACACCCATGTTCATAGCAGCCTTATTCACAATTGCTAAAAGGTAAAAGCAACCCAAGTGTCCGCTGACAGATGAATAGACAAAATGAGGCATACCCATACAATGGAGTATTATTCAGCCTTAAATAAAAAGGAAAGGAATTCTGACACATGCAAACAACATGAATGAACCCTGAAGACATTATGCTAAGTGCAGTAAGCCACTCACAAAAAGACAAATACTGTATGATTTTACTTATATGAAGTATTCAGGAGAGTCAAAATCAGATTATCACACTAACTGAAGTGAGACAGAGAAAGACAAATATATGGTATCACTTACATGTGGAATCTAAAAAATAATACAAGTCAACTTATTTACAAAACAGACTCACAGACATAAAGAACAAACTTATAGTTACCAGAGGGGAAGGATAAATTAGGAGTATGGGATTAACAGATACACACCACTCTATATGAAAAGATAAAAAACAAGGATTTACTGTACAGCACAGGGGGCTGTATTCAGCATCCTGTAATAACCTATAAAGGAGAAGAATCTGAAAAAGAACACATATACCTGAATGACTTTGCTGTACACCTGACACTAACACAATATCGTAAATCAACTATAGTTCAATAAAAATAAACAGCAGAGCAGTCAAAATCATAGAGACAGAAAGTAGAATGGTGGTTGCCAGGTGCTGTGGGGAGGAGAGGATGGGGAGTCATTTAATGAGTATAGACTTTCAGTTTTGCAAGATCAAAAGAGTTCTGGAGATTGGTTGCACAATAATGTGGATGAATTTAATACCACTGAACTGTATGCTTAAAAACTGCTAAGAGGGCTTCCCTGGTGGCGCAGTGGTTGAGAGTCCGCCTGCCGATGCAGGGGACGCGGGTTTGTGCCCCGGTCCGGGAAGATCCCACGTGCCGCGGAGCGTCTGGGCCCGTGAGCCATGGCCGCTGAGCCTGAGCGTCCGGAGCCTGTGCTCCGCAACGGGAGAGGCCCGCGTACCGTAAAACAACAACAACAACAACAACAACACACAACAAAAAAAACTGCTAAGAGTTTATCTTACGTGTATTTTACAATGTAAAATCAAAAAAAGAATCGGAGAAATGTAACTGTTGATTAGACATTCAATGATATTAAGAAATTATTATTAATTTTGCTAGATGGCTAAAGTTCTGAGTAACATCTACTATTTCTAGTCTAAAAATTCTTTTAATGGAGTCTTAAATACATACTGAAATACATACAAATGAAATAATATGATCTCTGGGACTTGCTTTGAAAAATAACCCTAGGGTAGAGCAGGATAGGGGAGGGATGTGGTAAAGGACATACATGCAACAAGATTAACTAGGATCTGATCATTGTTAAAGCTGGCAGAGGTTACACTGGGTTTTGTTATACTATTTCATCTACCTATGTAGATGTTTAGAAGTTTCTATAATAAATTTAAAAAAAATATTCACTGAGTCCAGATTGGTTACCTTTTGGTGGTGAAACTATAGATTAAAAATATTTATTTTGAAAATGTAAAGCACACTCAAACCATACTTTAAAAATGACAAAAGAAATTTTTAAGTCAAAATTGCAAAAGTCTTGCAAAATTCCTCAGCATCTCCCTTTTATTGAAAAGATGCTAGGAGTTGCTTGGTAATCTGTACTCAGACTTAAGTGAGATTTGTCATATACAGAAGGATGTAGGTCAGAAGACAATGCTTTTCCTGTATTAACTCTACTAATTTTTTATCATATGGGATGGTCTTTTCCAGAAAACCAGAGAAACTCCTACATTCATAATGGAAGCCACAGGACCTATGTCTTATACGCTTAGGAGCAGCAGTGTCACATTGCAATGCTGATCGGCTGCAAAGAAGAATTCCCAGTGTAATTTAAGAAGAGCAGTAACCCTAGAAGCATCTCATTTAGCACCTCTGGCATTTATTTTTTGGTTGTGCAGCTCCTGTGGATCCTGATCTTTTTTTTCTGGCTCACAGTACTAGTGTTATCATTTGACATCCTATTATTGGCTCTTTCTTACTAGCTAAGTAATTGTAGCTATTAGAGAACACTTGTCACGAGTAACACCGGAAGACTTGTTTCCTTCCTAATATTGTTATTCCTTTGGAGATTCTGTGGTTTCACTCTTTGTGGATTTAGAGTGGCGTTAGCTTAGATCAATTTTGCCCCAATGAAGGACTGCTGTTGAAGACTCATCCATTTCCTACCGACTGCCTCCTTTATTAATTTATAAGCTCCCTGAAGGTGGGAATTACGGCTAGGCACCTATTACATTGCTATGTATGTATTCAAGAAATTATAAAGGACTGACATATATACACTATTATGTATAAAACAGACAACTAATAAGAACCTGCTGTATAACAAATAAATTTTTAAAAAAAGAAATCATAAAGGACTGACATTCTGAATGACTCATTGGTATCAGACCAGGAGATAAATGGTGACTCAGGAAGGAGAGGGGTGCACAGCCAAGTGTGTCTTAGGTACTACAGCCTGTATAACATGGGTGGTTTTGCGTGTGCCACTTGGAACGGTGCTATTTTCTGAATTACTTAATGGATGTTTTCAGTGATCATTACTCACAACGAAACTACTACAGGCCAGAAGGCTAAGGAACTGCGTACCATCTACTGCTTCTACTATGATAAATTCTTTGGATGGGGTCTTAAATTTTGGTTAGTCCTAACATGGAGACCACATGGCATTAGCGTGGACTCTTACCCAGATGTGTGGGGAGGAGCAGCGGTGGGTACTTTCTGACATGACTTGTGCTTTATTCCAGGGACCAAGATGAAGTTCATGCTGCTCAGATTATTTCGTTGGCCATTTACGTTGAGAAATATCCTAGTTACATCTGCATTGCTAATTCCAGTATTTGTACATGATATTTGATCTTTATCTGTAAAACTGTTTGGAAGGATGGGAGGCACTCAGCCCTAATTCTCATTTCATGGCTTCAACGGCAATTTAATCTACTTTTAATGGCAAACACGAGCACCCCCCATACCTACCACCCCTCGAACTGAGACTGATTAAAAAATGCTTTTCTTGGGCTTCCCCTCGAACTGAGACTGATTAAAAAATGCTTTTCTTGGGCTTCCCTGGTGGCGCAGTGGTTGAGAGTCCGCCTGCCGATGCATGGGACGTGGGTTCGTGCCCCGGGCCGGGAAGATCCCACATGCCACGGAGCGGCTGGGCCTGTGAGCCATGGCCGCTGAGCCTGCGCGTCCGGAGCCTGTGCTCCGCAACGGGAGAGGCCACAGCAGTGAGAGGCCCGCGTACCGGGGGAAAAAAAAAATGCTTTTCTTAACCCATTTTCATTACTTTCTCAAAATTCTATTTTTGGCTCAGAGTGTCCATGGCCCTTTGAGCCTCAAAATAGATAGTTTGAGGAACACCTGTTTATCTCTTCTTGGGCTTTTAGAATAGGATCCAGAATGTTATTCTGAGTACAAAAATAAAATACTTTGTCCTTTCTCTAGAAACCTTAAAGCTAACCATTCATCTAGCCATAAAAATATCTTTTTTTATATGACTATTTTAAAAGATACATCCCAAGATTTTTAGTTTTGGTTTAACAATGCTCCAACGCCAAATATTACATTAGATCTTGTGTAGTCCATAAAGAATAAGTCACTTAAGTTTTACTGTTAAAACAACTAAAAATAGCACCAAATGTTAAAAAGAAAGCAATTTCTCTTTATTGCTTAGATATACCAGTAAAATATTAAAAGAAAAAATTGTTCGTATTGTTAATATAGCTCTGGTTCCTATTTCCACACCCTTGAAATTTTGCCCTTTTATTCCTTTTCTTTTACCATCTTGGTTTTCTACACTGAAAAGCAAAAAAATTTAACAGTGAAATAAACCAAGCAAAAGTATAAGGTAATATACATTTATCCAATTCAAATTATTTAAGCTGAGACCTTTAAGAAATATTTTAATACCTAAGTCATTGTTCTAATATTAGATAGCTGCAGCATTCCGAGTAATAGGAATTCTACAGTAATAGTAATATAGTATAGTAATATAGTAATATTACTGTAGTAATTCTACAGTAATAGTAACAGGGTTCTACAAAGTACCAGTGATGCTGGGGGTTTATTTTACTGAAAGCCAAAAAAATTAATTTTGCTTTTTAAGTTTTATCTATTACTATTTCCAATTTCCAAGTACCTTTTAAATACATGATAAATGTTTTTTGCATCTCTCCTATCTGAATACATACCCCACTACATCTATGTGATCAAACCTATACAGAATCCTGGCAATTGCTATTCTAATACTTTGGATCAAAAAGTAGAATCTATCATTAAAATGCTATTTAAAGAGTTTATCTTAGGCTAGAAAGAGGTGCCAGAAGATGGTTCAACTATTTCACAAAGTCTGACTAGTTCCCTGGGATGTGGTACTTACATTTTTAATTTGTGGACTAAAAGGTAAGGTTCTAAAAATTCTATCTGCTCTGATCCGATGTGGGCAGCTAAGCCTCCCCTGGCGAACAATTACTGGGATTGAAGTGGCCCAGTGAGGTGTGATGCAAAGGATGTGAACAGGTTTATGAGGATTTGTTGGTCAATGTGAAAATCTTGTAAAGTCTCCTCAAAGCAACAACAAATCTTGGCCAGTCTCAATCAAAGGAAAGAAAAAAAAAATACCCATTTTGGACCCCTTAAGCAACTCCTTATTTAGAATGCTAATGTTACAGCCACAGACAGGGCCCAAATGCCATTTAAAATAAATTCTCCCCATTCAGGATCTTTTGTTTTGGAGAAAAAGAAGCTGAAAAACAGGAATGGGCAGGCACTCTGAGTCCAGGAGTGGCTTATTTTCAAGGCCCCATGCTGGTTGCTCACAAGGGAAGGATTAAAGATAAGATGAGAAAATTAGCTCGCTTCTTGGAGAGAAGGAAAAAAAAAAAAAAGCTAAAATGTTATTTCATTTAAAAATATTTCTAAAAGTGTTATGTAAATGATATGTACAACCTATGAGACCCAAAGATTCCACTGTTTTCTTTCTTTTCTCTAACCTGTCTAAAGTTATCAACACCGTCAATGGTATATTAACTTTTTGCAATTTTATAAGGCCCTATCACTGAACAGCTGGTGTGAAATGCCAAGGTTTAGGAGTTGGGCATAGTTCTGATGCCAATTAAGAAATAATCTGAATTACCAGGAGAGAAGGTACACACATGAAAAATAAATCACAGCTGAATTACTCACTGAATGATTTTAAAAAGAAAGAAGTCCAAACCTGTGGTAGGGCTAATCAGGTCATTTTTACTGATTAGATATGTGACACTCGACTGCTCTAATTTTCTCCTATTTAAGAGACTCTCTTTCAACATCATGAAAATAATACCCAAGTAGAGAATAAGGGTAAGAACTTCACCATTCCAAAGATGAATTGTGATTGTGGAGAAAACCCAATGAATCCCAAACATGGGACAGATGCCAAGACGTGGTACAAAGAGGGAGGAAGGAGAAGAAAGCCAGAACAGATCTAGCCAAGTTGGGGCCCATGCAGTGCCAGCAAAAAGCCTACACGGCTAAATCCAATCAAAAGACATCTAGATTTCACTTGTAACCACTCTCCTATCTCTCTCTCCTTCCTAGTATTACAGCCATTCTCTTAGACCTTTATTATTTCCTACGGGGAGGACTGTAATAATCTTCTCTGCTATCACATCAATCTTCCAAACGGTACACGTCCATCATGTCGCTCTACTGTTTCAATATCGTTCATGGCATCCCCATGCCCACATCACAAAATCCTGGCATTCAGGGCTCCTGGCACCCCCGTTTTGAGGGTGATGGGCCCATCAGAAGACTAGATGAAATTCCTGACATTGTCAGTTAATAGATGTGCTTCCTTGGGCCAATCATTTAATCTTCTGAGCCACAGCCTCCTCATTAGAAAAAAAGAAGGAACCAATTGGATATTTAATCAATGTGAGATGGCAGTGCAGACTGTAAAAGCTGAACAAAGGTGCAGTATTTTTATCACCATTTCAATACATATTCTGCTACTCATCTTCTGCAATTCCGATCCTCTATATATACTTAATAGATATCCAGCCACTTTGCCTCTCATTTCCCTAAATGGTTACACTCTCCTTCCACCTCTCCCAGTCTGCTACCTGGAACGACAAAGTATTCACTATTGCTCACTCCCTCCTCTGAACCCCCCAAAGTAAGCAATAATAGCTCTTATTTACAAAGTGCCTATGAGTATTTTTCTAGGTGCTTTACATTGTTTTCCCAACAGCCCTGTGATTGCTCCCATTTTATAGATGGGAAGATTAAGACAGAACAAGTGAGACTTGCATTATCTCCAAGGGGCTTTTCCAGGCCTTAGAGCAAGGGAGGTCCAAAGCTGGTGGTGGCAGGCCAGTACGGTGGTTGGAAAGCTGTGATGATTCATGTTTGTTCACTGCGTTCCCTTTTACATGTATGAACATGAAAAATAGGCTTCATTCAATAAGGTAGCAGGAACATACATTTCAGTCTATGTTATAGCCAGTAAGGAGGAAGAGGCCGCCAGTTAAAGGGAAAGAGAACCACTGTCAGGATAAGGGCAAAAAAAAAAGGGATGAAGGAGGCTCTTTCAGCTGGAAATCCCTTTGATAGTCAAAAACATTGTGTTTTGGTTCATTTTGAGAGTTTAGGTTCCATGTCAATTCACAGCATCCAAAGGTTATATTGGGAACCCTAATTTATTTCATCATTTTGATCTAACTTGGCATTGATACACAAAGAAGAGAAGAAAATCAGGGAACAATCCTTTGGGAGTAAGTGGCCACTCAGCACACCTGTCACATAGCCCTAGGGCACTTCTCTGCTGGGATGACCAGAGCCACCACAAAGGTTTGAAAGTGTGCTCTGGGTTTTACTCATTTGTCGAATATTTCTTAGCTGAGAACTGTGGCTGCCACTGCCACCCATCCACCAAAACCCATTCTCTGTTTCTTCCTGGGCACACAGCTAGGCTACATCTCCTGGTCTCCTTTGCACTTGGCCAAGGGAGCAGAGGTTATGTACCCTTCTAAGCCTGGCCCATAAAGCCTGCCACTCGTGCTCCCCCCTGCTTTTTCTCCCTGTGGGCTAGAAAGCCGATGACAAGGATCACAGAAGCCTCAGAAGCTACACGGTGAGACGGTACAACCACCATCTGCAGTGCCAAAGCCTGCCTAAACCAAGTACCCTGGGAGATCCACTCAAGACCATTCAGTAGGAAACATCAATTTCTGTTGTGTTTGAGCCATGAGATTTGGGGCCTACTTGTTACCACCATTTTGCCGACCCTGACAAACTCATGTGCTAGCTTGTGCTTCACTGGGGCCCCAGATGCAGACACACAATGCCTGCATTGAGTTTACTGTCTAGTGAGCCACACTGTGGCCGTCACTGAATTGTCCTGATGTCCTGAAGGCAGGAGTAATATTAACTAACACAAAGTTCAGAGCATGATCTAGAGCAAGGGCAGGCAAACCTTTTCTCTAAAGGGACAGACAAAAAATATTTTAGACTTTGCAGGCCATACATGGTTTCCGAGACAAATTCTTCATCTCTCTCTCTTTTTTTTTTTTTTTAATATATATAACCCTTTAAAAATTCAAACAACATTCTTAGCTTGGAAGCTCTACAAAAACAGGCCACGAACCAGATTTGGCCTGTGAGATGTGATCTGTCAATCCCTGGTCTAGATTTCCAAAATCCAGTGGAAGGATCATATTTCATGACATGTAAAAATTACATGAAATTCAAACTTGGGAACTATAAGTAAAGTTTTATTGACATTTATTCAGTTACATATTATCTGTGGCTGTTTTTGCACTACCAGGGCAGAGCTGAATAGTTATGACAGGATATGGCCCACAGAGCCTGAAATATTTATCTGACCCTTTATCAAAAAAGTTTATGAAACCCTGGTCTGGAGGTTACAAAAGAGAGATCATCCTGTTTGAGTAACTAGATCCTCTATAGCCCAAGGAGGACACTGGATGTCCGGCTGCTTGGGTGCCATGCTAAGAATTTGACATCTCTAGCCACCATGGAAGGTGGCTCAACAGAGTTGGGAGTTTTAGGGAGTTCTTACCCTAAAACAGGGTAAGAACAGCTATCTTTACTGGCTACCTAGAGTGTTCTGATGAAACGGGTTAGATAAGCTGCTGTCAAATTTTTCTTTCATCAATGTGCTGAATGACCACAGTAATACACTCACTAGGGAGGTTCAGTTGAGCTAAATTCACTATGACAATGTGGACCTTCCTAGAAGCCTGGTACATTAGAAAACAAATGCTTAGACAGCAGATACAAGATCAATCAGTGACATATGCTGTTTTTATTACTGGATTATTGCTATTAATAAGGCCCTTCAAATTCATGACACGATTTACATCTTTTTTTTTTCCCCTCCAGCCTTATTGTGAAATCATTGGCACTTAAAGCAATCTTAAAGCAATTATAAGTAGTCAGATTTATGGATATGGAAACTAAGGCTCAGCATGTATAAACAATTTGCCCAAGGTCAATGAACTGAAAATCAGAGCTTAGATCTGGGTCTAGCTCTATCTGAATTCAAATCTGATGCTCTTTCTATTACAACATAAGGCCTATCACATATTGGTACTTCAAAAATTTAAAGACACTACCATAATTTACTCACTAGCTATGCCAGGTTCAAGGAGTTTTTTGTTTTGTTTTGTTTGACAGCCAAGGTTCAACTACATTAAAATACAACTAATACATATTTTATGCCAGACATGATGCTAAGTGTATTTCACATTTGGTCTCTACCTCTTCAGTTTCCTCATCTGTAAATGGGTTTGGCAATAGCAGTTTCAGAGCACTAAAGTTGAGTTAAATGAGTCCTGGGCACACAGGAGATTCTTAATAAGTAGGGCCTACAATTAAAAATGCTAAACTTTATGCTGTCCTAAGTGTTCACACATTTAGGTTTTTGTATAAAATGAGGAGTGACGCTCAAGACTTTGAAGATCTATTCGAGCCCCAAAGGTGTTAAAGCAAAAATAAAAAGAAAGTATTAAAACAATCAAGATACTGGGTATCTTGGGAAGTCCTCCCACAAAAAGGGAATAACGCTTGGGACATCAGCACAATACTTATTTTAAATACAAATCTGGGGTCTGTGCTTTGATATTAACAACTAGATTATTACATTGTCTATTTTAAAGAGAAAATTCAACAAAAAATATCAAGAGTAGTTTTCTTCAGTAAAATCGGGGAATTTGAATTTAGTTTGAAAGCAACTTAAAAAGAAGCATTAAACAAAAAAAGCTAGGATACTATTGATGACAACCTAATTTACAGTAACACCCATGGACTTCATTTTCCTAATATGCTCTTTCTTTTCTCTTCCCTAAAATCTGAACTGTAGCTAGCGCCCTCTTTTTGTTCCCATCACCTTTGTTATAAAACAACACTTCCTTATAACACCCAGCAGGACTGCTTCCCACAGCTAGGATTACATGGAAGGTGGGACATTCTCAAACTTTTTTGGGGTACATATTGCTGTAACATGCCCTAATTTTGCATTATATCAACCAGATCCTGTATCCCCTTACTGAATAGCCTACTGATCCAGGAGCCTAAGCTACTTCTCAAGTATCTGGTTCCCATAGAGACTGGACAGCGATCACATTGTCAGGTATTCAGTGCTTTATATGCCTGAAGAGTAAGGCACAGCCACATGCTCCCTTGACAAAGCCCAGTAACATCCCTGAACCTGTGCTCCAAGAAAGGCGGCCCGCCCCTGAACTGCTTTAAGATTTCTCTCCTGTGCCCCGAGCAAACAAGAGGGATGCAAGTTCTTATTTTTTTTTAATTTAATTTATTTTTTTATACAGCAGGTTCTTATTAGTTACCCATTTTATACATATTAGTGTATATATGTCAATCCCAATCTCCCAATTCATCACACCACCACCCGCCTCCCCACCACTTTCCCCCCTTGGTGTCCATACGTTTGTTCTGTACATCTGTGTCTCAATTTCTGCCCTGCAAACCGGTTCATCTGTACCATTTTTCTAGGGGGATGCAAGTTCTGATCAGCTTGGTTATTATTGTTGTTTGGAAGAATCCTTGTTGAGCCACAGTTTTATAAGACATGATTATCAGATCTGAGAGCAGTTCTGCCAGACTCTAAAGTTCTCTAATAAAGAGAACATGGAGCAAGCTTTCTTGCGTGCCTCAGGCTACAGTTCAACATCCTCAGCAATGGCATCTTCAAAAGTCAGGAAGGGGCGTGTCCCAGCAATGAGAACACAGGCTGACCAAGAGCGCCCAGCCCAAAGAAGGTGTTTAGGAAGAAAGCAAGCTAATAGTGTCTGAGGACCTTCTGATCCTGAGCTGTGCACTGTTGACTAAATCTGACATCTCCTGCCCCGACCACTCCTCCATGCCCCAGGCTCACCTTCCAAGTATCTCCTTGCCTAGTCCAAGTGGATGTCTAATGGGCATTTCAAACCAGTATAACACTGAACTCTCCATTTTCCCTCCAAATTAGTCCTTCCCCATCTCAACAAATTTATGACTATTCTCCCAGTTGCTCAGGACAAAACCCTGAGCCTATTACTTATTGCCCACCAGCACAGTCCAATTAAATCCTAATTCTCTATCTGCAATTGTAATAGGGAAGAACCTTTTGTATTCCACTACAAGCTAATCACTAAAGGGATGTCACCTATAAGCTTAAATTATACATAATGGCCCATCTCTGGGAACCCTGCCTCCCAGGTAATGAGTATTAAGCTAAAATACCTTGGTTTAGCTCACAGGGAACATCCTGTGCAGGCCCACCTGTGAATGACTGCAGGGAGGAAGAAATTAACACACCCCTTCCAGAGGCTGATGGGAACCAGCAAATGTTTGACTTTACTCCCTCTCCTTTCAGTATAAAAGAAGACTGAATTCTAACCCAGGCAAGATGTTTCTTTGGGACATGAGTCCACCATCTTCTCGGTTTGCTGGCTTTCTGAATAAAGTCGTTATTCCTTGCCCCAACAACTTGTCTCTCGATTATTGGCCTGTCGTGCAGTCAGGAGTACCAGCTTAGATTCAGTAACACAATAGAATCCATCATCCAATCAGCTTCTCCATCTGTGCTGCTAATGCATCAGATCACCCCCTGAAACCTCCTCTCTGTTCCCCCACCCCTCTCCCCGTACCATTAATTCTCCACACAACCAAAGTAGTCTAAAAATCTAAATCAGACCTTGTCATGTCCCCGTTCGAAGTCTTCCAAGGATTTCCTACAGCGCGTGCAATGAGATTAACCCTGCTGACCATGGTTGGGAGGCACTTTGTACCTGCCCTCATCCCAGCCCACACCTCTCTTGACTCTGCATCTCCAACACTAAGCTAGGCAACACCGGCCTCTTTGTCTCTCAAACATCAAACCCTTTCCTGCCTCTGTGCTTGCTGTTTCCTCTGCTTAGAACACTCTTTCTCCTGATAGGCACATTCTCAACTGGACCCTTCAGGTCACTTTGACCTCAGGCTCAAAGGGTCATGCTCAGGAAGATTTTCCCCAACCAGGCTTTCTGAAGTTGCTCTCTTCCCAACCCCCATCAACTTATAAACAAAGGGTAAGCTTACATTTAAACATCTCAAATCATCCATAGTTGAAAGAATATATACATTTGGCTTTGGGAAATTACAGAAGGTAAAACTTTTTATCACATGCCCTAGTATGAGAAAACTAAACATACAAACAAAATACTATCGGTTGAAGTCTCAAAATACTAATGGTTGACACTTGTAAAAATAAAATTCATGATATTTGTAATGTTTGGTTTAGATCTTGTCAAGAATCCGAATGAAAAATTCTAAGCTGCCAGTGGCTTCTAGGTTAGGTGTGAATTCCATGTGTAAACCAATAATTTATGGCCAGAGATTTACACGAGGTCGTGCGGTCATGGGATGTTCACCACCTCTCTCTAAACTGACCCCTTTCAATGGCTAACAGCACACTGATCAAGACAACTCTCTTTACATCAATTTGGCCTCTAGTGACAAAGCTTTTAAAGACTTGAGACTTTCTGGGTGGTTTTCAAATGTTGGTTTCCTAAGTGCATGCCCTTTTCAACACTTTTCCATGAGTTCCAGGAGCCAGCTCTCTTCCTTAGGAGTTAGTTGTAGGGAGATTAAAATTGTTCTGTTAAGATGATCTTCAAGACTCTTCATATTCATTGCACTTTGATATTTCAGGCTTTTAAAGTAGTAGTTTTTGTAGAAATGGGGATAGTAATAGTATTGATAGAAGAAATAATATAAAAAATCACAACTAATATTTATTGAATCCTTATTATGTGCTAGTCACAAATAGAGACTTATTTTGAATGACTGATTCTATGACCTTATTTTTTTATAATCTGTGTTTTTGTTAATTGTCTTCTCATAGAAAATTTGTTTAATAAGATGGGACATATTGTGTTTTACATATATCTTATTTCTGACAGACATTCAAATGGTGGAATATTCTTGCTTTTATAAATGTGCATTTTTCCAACCCTTTTTTGGATTAGGTGTAGCTTTAGGGTTAAAAGAAGGAAGGTTGCATTGTGAAGCTCATTGATCATTTCTCTACTTTCACCTTCAGACACCTACATATCAGGCACTCAATATGTATTTATTGAAATAACTATTTATTGAAAGAATGAATACCTGCATAAAATCTGTAAAGACAGCATGACCATTTTACATGTATCAATTTTAACATTTAACTGTGATACAAATCTGGAGTCACCAAGACACAAGAATTCACTTCCTAAGGCTTCAAAAAGATTTAATCTTTAAATCTTTCTTTAAAGATTAAAAAGATGAAAAATATCATATTCACAGGATATTTCAGAAATTACTTAAACGCACTTTAAATAACATGATTTTTGCATGGGAAAGGTTTATGGAACCACCAGGCAATCAGAAAGGGTTTCCAAGGTTTTGAGAAACCCAAATGCAGAGCATTGAAATTGAAGTTGTACTCATGGAAGGTGATCTATAACATTATTCTGTACCTATACCACCAAGATAAATATTGTAACGACTCAGAATTGGACGTATTGGTCCTTTGTCATTCAGAGGCCCAATTTTACAAACCATTCACGCAAATTTAGCTCCATAGCAAAGGGACTAACAAAGACATTCATAACAGGTGCTTTGAAAATAAAATACTAACACTGGTAATCACAGAAGACAATATCAAGCACAATATTTGCTCCATTGAATATGTTGGGAATAAAGAGAATAAAAGGATGTGACAAAAAAATACAACGCAAAATACCTTTCTATATCATCTATATATTTTACTATTTCATCCTAGAATAGCATCCAATCACCTGTATTCATTGGGGTCTGAAATAAGAATGAATGTAATTGCATAAAGTTTAACTCATTTTTAAGAGCCTAAAAAGAACTCCTTCTGTTCATATTTATATGTCCTTGTCTTACATATATATTTGACTATTTCAATAAATCAAGTTATCTTCCTTTTTATATTTTAAATGTATTATTTAAAGTTTAGCCACATTCCCATTTGGATAAAAAAATTCAATTCTAGGAATACTTACTCTAAAGAAATTAAAAACTGATGCCTCGTGGTACTCACCCTCCCGTATCTGTTGGCGTAGGACCCAGTGAGCAAGGAGTGGAAAACGATGATTGTCTCGTCCAAGTCCCAGATGAACACCCTCTACAAAGGAAGAACCAATCACTGTGTCTTTCTCTTGGTTGAGAAACCTGCTATTCAGCTAACTTCAACATGAAAAGATAGTCTTTAGATGGGAGACAAATGAAAAATGTGAATTTACTATTTTTTTTAAACACAGCTGTTCCAAAGGGTATCTCCTGGCTTTCCTCAGATATAACCTCAAATGAGGTGCAAGAGGATAAATACACTAGCAATACTGACATAAGTACAGGAAAAAAGACTATCGGTCCTTCCTACTTCTGTAGTTTTCTTAGTCATAGGTCTAAAGAAATGAAACATAAGCTAAAATGAGTTTGTTTATAACTTCTAAGACAGAGAGCGGCAATCAATGAAAAATCACTCAATTGATCTTTTCCTTATCTCTGCTCTCTGTTCATTAAGAAGTGTTAAAATAACTAATCTTGTGTTTTATTCTTATCAAGCCAAGTATTTAAAAATTGCACATAAGAACTGAAACTACATCATCTATTCACCTTAGGTTATCTGCTACGATGTTATCAAATGGATGATATATTGTTCCTGCCCAATTTTCTTCACATTTCAGAGTTAACAACTTAAGCAGACGCAACACACATGCTCCTGACACACTCTTGGGGTATTTGGAATCGAATTATTGAAGGAACTCATTTCAAAAAGGTCTTTGAGATACCACAAAAGGCCTCCCAAGCCTGCTTTACTTCTTCTTACCAATCCCACTTACACCAGTACATATTCATACACACAAGTTCTGCTGGAAATTTTCCATCTTTTCAGCCAAAAGAATCATGTTTTCTACCATCAGTTTCACTTGGGCAATAAAAAGAAACTTAATTCCAGTGGAGTCAAGGCTATGAAATCTATCACCCTTTAAAGTTTTACTTAACCCCTCCTGCTTTGAACTCCACCAAAATATGTCTCGTAAGGTGATAACCACTTCTGTTTAGAATATCCTGGGGTTTCCTTTCTCAATATACATAGCGTGTCTTTAATTTCCGAGTGGATTTTATTAAGCATTTTTCGTACAACACTTAATTTAAATGGCAATGACAGCAGTACAAGAGAATTTTGTCAAAGCAGGATTATATAATTTATGATGTTTCACTAAAGAGAAAAAAAATGCTTTACTACATAGTTAAAGTGGAAGAGAAAACAGAAATAAATAACTGCTCTATCTTCAATATGGGAAAAAAAACTGGCTTACTTATAGTTAATATGGAACAGAATGCAGTAACAAAGGCATTTGGACACCTTGCTCACAGCAGGTATACAGAATCACCAGTTAGCTACTAAAACACCTTGCTATTTACTTGGGCCTTGCCAATGACATACCTCAAGATCAGAATCTGGCGGAGGAGAAGGATTATTGTTTCTTCGGCCCCGTCCACGTGACTTCCCATCTGAACCTCGACGCAATCGATCAGAATCTGAATCTTTAATGGGTGTTGACGGGCTGTGGATTGTACTGTACTCTGTGGAAATACAGCAAGGACTTTCATCTCTTGTTCTATCACCACGGTGCCAAGATTATCCTTGTTTTAATCCATAGGGAAGTTGGAAAAGTAAAGCACATTTCATTCTGCTCAAATTCTACATTATCTTTTACAGACATCAGTAAATAATTTAAGAGATAGTTGATGCTAGACTTGTTTGGAAAGAACGTGTGATTAGAAATAATTAAAAATTAATGGAAGGTGGGAGACAACAGGTTGTACCAAGTGGGGGAGATTTTCTTTGTGGTTCTCTGTGGTGAGACAACGTACCCCCATCTCCAGGTCCACTTGCTTCTCTCTCATCCCACAAATAGCTCCTGGCCATACTGAGAGGTCCACACAATTGCCTTACCAGCCATGCTCCTGCCTACAGAAAGGTTTCTGGTTCATGGAACAAAATGAAAAGAAAAACCCCTGGGCCAGGGAAAATGGAATCAGATGGATTTTTCTTTGAAAATTTAAAATTCTCCATTTTCTCCCTCATTTTATGTGAGAACAAGGGAGCGGCAAGATGAGGAGAGCTCATGTACGAGCAATGCTATACTCTGTAAGGCATTCATCACAGGCTCTTCCTGTGTCTTCATCTCTTTGAACCAAATATCCCAAACCAGGCAGCACGTTAAAAGAACTCATCTGGGAAACTCAGAAAAACCACAGAAATAATCGTAGAGAAACCACAAAATTAAAAACAACCCCCAACCAGCTCAGAGGAAGAGCTGGGCAGTGGTTGTGGAGTCAGGAAGAGACTCTTATCCTGTCTCCAGAATAAACAAAAAACCCTCTACTCTTAGCCCCAGGTATGTTCTTTTCATAGTCCAACCAGTTCACCCATCAGACAGTCTCTACCTGCCCAAACTCCAGATGTGCCAGTGTGCTGGCTCTCCCCCAACCTCTTTGCCAGATCACTCTACTAGATACGGGTTGGAATCCTTCAGTCTAATAAGAGGAATGATTATTCTCACGAAGACGCTGATGTGACATTTCACCAAACACAGAACTGTGGAGAACAGCTAAAGACGTGGTAGCCTTTATTAATGTACTATCAGCCTTGACTCTACCAACAAGGCCTTCCATGTGTCAAACTGTGTGATCTCAGTATTACCTCCAAGTTGAAGTGCTTCTCCAAAGCCTTATGAGTCAGGGTAAATAGGAATGGACTCTGACAGAGTAAATTCTGTTTTTAAATCACATGAAACAGCCCTATGTCTCTTGTTTAACCTGAAAACCTAACTGATTCCTATCACTTTTAGATGTAGCTTTTGCATGTCCTCTGGCATAGCAAACAAGATGGCAAACTTCCTCATATAAACTGGATATGTGATCCTTGAACCTAGAAACCACCATGATGACTTACAAGGCTCTTGCTTAATTACGGCCAGAAAATTCAAAACAACTCCACTCAATGCTCAATTTGTGTTAATCGGGATGATTAACATAAACTCTGAGCTAACTCATCTCATAGAACTGTTAGAATACAGTGCCGCCTGGTGAACGATAAGCATTCTCTAAATCTATATTAGATTCTTGCAGAGGTAGATGTTTGTGGCATCTTCTCAAGATGTTCCAAACCAAGCATCTCTCTTCCATGTTTTACAGAGAATCAGGAAGTTCAAATGAATTTATTTTTTTTGGAGTTCATTAGATTCAAAGTTGTGTTTTAAAGAAAAAGTCTTGACCTCTTTTTTCTTTAAATATTCTGTGATCTACATCTCCATACAGAATCTTTATAGCCACCACCCTATACAGAACACACACCAATCTCTTTTAACAGTTTCAAAACGGAGCTGGACTTAAAGTACTTGTCTGTAAAGTCTATCTTGAATGGTGCTGAGCTCTCCAGCTTTGGAAGTTCATATCTGAGAAGAAGCTAAAGACACCAAGCAATGTGTCTTATCGCATTAACTTATCACCTCAACTTCCAGATAGTTTAGAGATAATTTTGTCCTCAAAGTCGTTTATCTTACCTAAGTTTTCTAAGCCTAGATTTCCTCCAGTTGATTGCCTATTCCTTTATTTCTTGGTGTTTACTTCTTTATCTTACCTAAGTTTTCTAAGCCTAGATTTCCTCCAGTTGATTGCCTATTCCTTTATTTCTTGGTGTTTACTTCTTTATCCCTTTTTTAAAAACTCAATTAAATCTTTAAAAATACATTCCTTCTCAATTTGTTTGGAAATAGAAAAGCTATAATGAAATCGATTACTTACTTCTGTAAACCTCCCCCCAAAGAAAACAAATTCAGTGATCAAAGTCTACAAGACTTTTAAATCATGCTATGTAAAGTTTTTCCAGGTGAAGAAAAGAAGCCCTAAAAGATGGACAATCTGAAAACTTATTAGAAGGAATATGAAATTTGAATAATGCAAGCTAGTTTTTTTCAAAAACTCCTCCTCTTTGTTTTACGAGGTAGAATTAAATGCTTCTACTCTCCTAACCAGTTTTCCCGTCTCTTAGTTCTCCTTCCTCCTACAAGTACAAAACAACAAATAATTTAATCTTCTTATCCACTAGCACCTCATGTTTCATTAAAATCCTCTCTAAATTGTTCAACTTTACCCCCACTGAGATAATGGATGTGAAAACACTCAGAAGAGCATTCATTTCATTTAACAAACACTGACTGAACGTTCACACTATTCCAGGCACCATACTAGGAGCCTGAAGTATAATGATGTATACCAAACAGATATGGTTCCTGCCTTCTTGGAGTTTAACATTCAGAGGAAGGCACTGATTCATGAATAAAAATGAGAGATCACAAAACAACTTGGAAAAGGTTATGAAACGGGAAAAGCAGAATGCTAGGTGACCACAGAGGAAGTGCATGTAGCTCAGATTTGCAGGGTCACAGAAGGTTCCTCACGATGGAAGACAAACATGCCAATAAAAAGGGTATACAAATGTGCTCCAAGTAGTCACATTAGCATGTGTGAAGGTGCAGAAAGAGAGAGCATGTTGCAGAACTGAAAAACCATCAATGTGACCTGACTCTATAGAGATAGAGTACACAGATAAGGCTGGAGTGGCAGGCAAAGAATTCAACAAGGGGCTGATGTCATCAAATTTACATTTTTAGATGGAGGACTCTAGCTCCTGTGTAGCAAGGGTCCTGGAGACAAATGAAGACTGAGAAAGGGAGACCAGTCGGGAGGATAACTCAGTCATCCAGGTGATGCATATGCTGGTGGCCCAGATGCAGGCAGTGGGGATAAGGAAGAGTTACAGGTTCAAAGAGTCATTTGAGGGCTTCCCTGATGGCGCAGTGGTTGAGGGTCCGCCTGCCGATGCAGGGGACACGGGTTCGTGCCCCGGTCCGGGAATATCCCACATGCCGTGGAGCGGCTGGGCCCGTGAGCCATGGCCGCTGAGCCTGTGTGTCCGGAGCCTGTGCTCCGCAACAGGAGAGGGCACAACAGTGAGAGGCCTGCGTACCGCAAAAAAAAAAAAAAAAAAAAGAGTCATTTGGCAGGGAAATCCATAACTAATGGAATAAAGAAGGGGGAAGGTTGACGCTCATGCTAGTGGTTTGGCAACTAGGCAGACTGTAGTATGAGCACGGGGCTTAGGAAGGAGGGATGGAGGGAAAAACATAGGTGAGAATTTGGGTCCAGCTTTGGACATATTGAAATTGAAGGTCAGCACATTTTTTTGGCAAAGAATCAGACAGTAAATATTTTAGGCTTTGTGGGCTATGTGATCTCTGTTGCAGTGACTGAACTCCGCCATTATGGTGCCAAAGCAACCCCAGACAGGATGTTGGTGAAGGGTTATGCGAGTATTTCAATAAAACTTTATTTACAAAGCAGATTTGGCTTGTGGGAGGATATAATTGCATTCATTAATGTAACCGTGTGACTATGAGATTCAAGTAAGTGACCCTGTTGTGACTGAGATTCAAGCAAGTGACTGTCACCTGACTTTTCTGGGTGGTATCACTTCTTCAAACCCGTTAAATGGTAAACGGTAAAACTGTGTAGTAAAGATAGTAAGTGAAACATGTTGCTGAACTAACTGGAGAACAAGGTCCAAAATACGGAGCTAATTTTGGGGGAGCTGATAACAAGCAAATAAGGAGTTTAATATCTAATTTTTAAAAGGCCCTATCCCAGGTGCTAAGAGAGCTGAGCCATCATGCTGTCAAAACATCCCTATCTTGAAAATGCAAACAAAGCAAGAGGAGGATAGGATTTTGTTTTTCTCATGAACACAGTAACCTGACATGCAAAAGAGATTACAGATTCTCCTCGGGTTGATACGGGCACACCGACACCTCCATCCTGGGAGGGATTCTGTGCTCTCATCTCCAACAGAACAGACCTCCGCGCAGGCACCAAGCCTAACGAAACCACTGTACGATGGGCACTGTTCCAGGTGTGCGACCTTGGGGACACTTGTTGACTGGGCTCTTTGCAGTTGAGTGAATCCGGAGGACACAGTCACAAATGACAGTGGCACTGCATGAGGAGCTAAGTTTGTTTATGAGAAAAGCAAAGCTCAAAGGCCCTGCCTGCCATGGTCAAGCCATACTGTTCACTAACCAGTCAGTCCTCTGTATCCTCAAGGGTAGCATAGCCACAGATCAAAAATGTTTTTAAAAAATTCCAGAAAGTTCCAAAAAGCAAGACTTGAATATGCCACGTGCTGCCAACTATTTACAAAGCGTTTCCATTATATCAGGTATTATATGTAATCTAGAGAGGATTTAAAGTATAGAGAAGGATGAGCATAGGATATATGCAAACAACTACACCATTTTATATAAGGGGCTTGAGCATCCGTGGATTCTGGTATGGGGCGGAGGACGCGTGTCCTAGAACCAATCCCCCAGGATACTGAGGGATGACTGTACAGGAGAATTAGGAAATGAGGTGAAAGGGCAATTGGAAAAGGAGCACGTATGCCTGGCACACCGAACACTTAGATTTTCCTTGACTTGAAGTCACCTCTGACACCTGAATCTGACAGCTATTTCCTCCCAGGTTCTCCCCCAGTCACCCAAAAACACTCTGTAAAACGGATTCTCCTCTCCTGTAAGTCAGCCTGGAATCAACCTCTCTAGTCAGAGATCCTCAGAGTTGAAAACTGATACTCCTGGAAGTTTTCTGACGATGGTTTCTGACCAGTTTGAATTTGTAGCACACTTGGTAAGCACTGATACTTCTTTTGAGATAATGATTGCTATGTATTCATGTATTCATTGCTTCCTATTCATGAAGAGGAAAACCAGTCAATGTTCATTTTGACATGGTGTATTGAGATAGAGAGCTAGCGATCTTTTGTCAATGTGAGCATTATATATAATGTATATTTGTGAACACTGCATACAATGTACAGTAGACATTTATACATTTGGTGAAAAGACCTGATTAAATTTGATTAGGCTCTTGACTTTTTTTTTTGTGATACGTGGGCCTCTCACTGTTGTGGCCTCTCCCGTTGCGGAGCACAGGCTCCGGACGCGCAGGCTCAGCGGCCATGGCTCACGGGCCCAGCCGCTCCGCGGCACGTGGGATCTTCCCGGACCGGGGCACGAACCCGTGTCCCCTGCATCGGCAGGCGGACTCCCAACCACTGCGCCACCAGGGAAGCCCCTTGACATTTATTTTTAAAGCTTGATAGTCTTTGACAGTAAAACAGAATAAATTAATGTTGTCACTTAAAAAAATACAGTTGACAAGGCTCGTGTTACTTTGGGAACAATTAAAGATATAAAACTGGATAACAAGTACAATTAGGTAAACTAATTGCTCTTGATATAATGTTCTAAACTAATGCTCTTGATCTTTCTTGATGTTCGCTTATTAATAGATTGAAGTCATCCTGAATGAAAATGAAAATAAAGTAGTTTCAGACAATAAAAAACTCCCCGAAATTCCCATTACTCTCCAAACTCTAAAGAAATTCCAGTGGTGGCCTAAACTTCACGCTTGCACTGTCCGGTGACAGAGTCACTACCATAGAAGACAAATGCTCACAGCAGAGCACGGATGTATATACACACACTCATTCAGCTAACTTGCTTTTTTCTGCCCCCCAATGAAAGGGGAACAATGTTGGAAAGGTCTTCAAAAAGACCTTTGAGACAAGTCAATTTTAAAGCAGCTAAAAATTGGTCATCTTATCCTTGCCCTGGATCTAATCTTCCATTCATACTATCCTTCTCTGCTGGAGTTTGAGGAATGAATGGGGAGGATTTTCTTATGTCTTTTCTTTTTAAATTAGTCATTAATGCCACATCTATACTGATAATGGACTGTAAACTCCATTGCCGAGTTTCAGTTCTTCCCACCTTCCCCTTTCCACTGTTGTGATTTGGGGAATTCTGACTCAGGAGACACCGCTAGCAAATGTTTTTGGTGATAAAGGTTTCTAAACAGCTCTGATGCATCTTCCGCTCACTTTCTTAGAATGCTGCTATACCTTCACCTCTCTCCATCTGTGATGGCAGCAGCTTCTCTTTCGGATTTGATCTTTCTTAAACTTCTGAGAGAAAGGTAAACACATAATGCTATCTTCTCAGGAAGTCCTGGCTCCAGCCAGTGCCCCTGGCCTACTGCCCACGGATGTGCTTGATCAGATTCGACTGGTAACTGCGTACCAGGCCAGCTCCATGGACTTGTGGCCTGAGCGGTCACAAGGCTGTGCTCAGATGGGCCCTGCACGTGGTTGAAGGCTCTGCTGCGTGGTTTTGAAAGTCTTGATCTATGAACAAAGGGCCTGCATTTTGTGCCCTAGGGCCCACAAACCATGTAGCTATCCTGCCTGTGGCTGCCACGAACAAATCCCTGAACCAGTGGAGCAAACGCCACTTTAGGATTATGTGCTGAGACCAAGCACCTACTTTACGCCAGTCAGCGTGCTAAGCACTGGGGACCCAACTGAGCCGGATGGCGGTTCCTGCCTTCACAGAACCTCAGTGCTGCCTATGGTCATGACATACTGAGGCGTCGCAAGCGACAGCATGGGACAGCTTGACCCTCAGGACCAAGTCTCCTTCTAGCCTCAAGCAAGAAACCTGCCTACCTGCCCCCTCATTCACTGAAAAAATAGAAGCACCCACTCTCCACAATTTCCATGTCTGGGTAAACCCCCTGCCAGCACTTTTCAGGAACAGTCTCCTCCCCTCTTGTTAGGATGGATGAATTTCTGCACTCCCATGGCCAGCCCCTCGTTTGGGCATGAGACCCCAGCACCCTGTCACCTACTTCAGCCAGTGTTCTTCCAGATCACTCACATATGTATACGGGCTGGATATATTTCCTGCCTAAAAATACCCCCAAATTCTCCCTCTAGTTTCTGCCCCATTTCTCTATTACCCTATAGTGTACAGCGAAAGCAACTGAAAGAATTGTATTAGCTGCATCAATTTCTCCCTGCTGGACCACTCTTCTGAAACAGTTCACCTGCCCTAACTCTCTTCTCTTTACACACCAGGTCATCCTTCCAGGCACTTCTGTCGACGAGATGCATTTTTAAATTTACTATTGTCTGTGTGCTCCGGTAGAAAGTAAACCCCCAGAGGGCAGAGACTTCATGTTGCTCACTGCTGAGTCCCCCGTGTCAAGAACAGAGCCTGGAACATTCTGGAGGCTCAAAAAACATTTGTTGTTGAATGAACTAACAACCTGGCGCATGGACATCCCTGGTTCACAAAATGCACATGATCACCGATAGTCCGTAGAGCAAAATTTAGTTTTAAACACTCTCTTAAGGAATGTGTCACAAGCGAGTACTTATCAAGGTGGCGTCACACTCAGGGAGGATCTGACAGAAGGAGAACTCAGACACACGCGGTTCCTTATTCCATCCTCTGGGTTCAGCTGACTTCATCCAGTGCAGAGCTAGGGGTAGAACTTACCCTTCACAGTAAAAGAAAAGTGAGGTCATATTTGGGTTGAAAAGTGGAGGGTAGATTGAACAGGGCTTCTTCTAGGCTTTGAGATGACTTCTCTCATTCTACCTGCCTTCTCTGCCTCATACACTTAACCGGACCTGCCTTGACTTTTCTCAGAGAGAGCATCGCTTCTCTATGCCACAAGCCTTGCTTTGCAGCGTTGAGAACAGCGTCAGGTGGTCCAGACCCTGATGGGCTCCTGGATGGGGAGCTTTGGCCGCCACCTTCTCCCAGGGGTTTGGGGCTGGGGGAGGGGAGCTGCCCAGGACCCAGGCTTGGCCACATCAATTATGGAACCTGCACCGACTCTGAAAATATGACCTTCTTCTCTTTCAATGTTTGGGAAATAATCCACCTATGGAGGGGGTGGATCCTGCAGGCTTTGGTCCATCTCCACTTTTCTCTAACTTACAGGACAGAACGTGGAAAACTAAGCAGTTCAAATGTCATCACAGTGGACAGTGTAACCTACAAATCCAGACAGTATGATCTGAATGGGCGTGGTAAGTTGTCATTTAAATAATTATCTGCACACCGTCTGGACTTCAGCTTCTTCAACAGTAAAATGAGGATATGACACCATTACGAAGAGTAGGTAAGATAATTTTATACTGCAGTATTTTGTACAACGTGTTAGTGCCGTCGTGTGAAGTGAATTGTTCAAAGTCACCTCCCTGGATTCAGGTGTCTTATGGGTAAAGACAGTCATAAAGTGATCTTCCAGCTTAGAAATGCTGTTCATCCTTCAGTGAAATGTAAGTATAGTTTAAGTTTGTTCTGATGGAAATGATACCATCATTGAGCTCCTTGCAAAGGGTCTGTATCCCCAGCCTTGGATGAATATCCCTTCCCTATGCTCTGTCCCTCACTCATTCCCATCTTCTGATGCTGAGGATAAATTTTACCTCCTTTATTAGTTTTTTCCCCAAACACTTTACATAAGAAATCTCTGGTTCCTGCATTCTTCTGGAGCGCTTTGCTGCTTTTCCTAGCACTACATTGTTTCAACTCAACCTTTCTTAGGTTTGACTGTTCACACAGAATGCTCCTTAAGGACAGAGAATAACCCTGTTGCTCTCTGTATCCCCACTGCACCTAAGAGTACTTTGGAATTCAGAGATGCACAATGATTAGCTAAGGGCATGTTGGAGAACATCGTCAAATCCTCATTTACAGGTGGCAGTGAAGAAACCACGCTTTTTGCCCTTCCTTCAATTATGGAACAGTGTAACAAAATTTAACAGCAAGATCAAGGAATAAATCTCAAGAGAAACATACTTCCTCTATAACCTTACTCAACATCACAGCTGAGTCAAGGGAGGTAATTAGATGAACAAATGTACTGAAACAGACACATTAGGGAAAACACTAAATGAGAAGCTGGAAAGAAAAGGGATCCCTCAGAAAGAAAATTCTTAGAACGCTCAGAACATTTAAAATGTCATCGGGGATGGAAAAGAAAAGAAACTACAGAAGTTGAAAATGATGTCAGAGGTAGAGAAAATGAACTCTGACCTTTGGGAAACATATTACAATTGGCAACATACTTCTTTATATAAATTAGCTGAACTGAAATGAATACAAGCCTATGAATTAGATGGGGAGGTATGAGACTCTGGGCAGAGAGAAGCAGAGATGGAGACACGTGTGCTCTTGGGAGGCTATTATTATGAGAATCCTGAAGAGGTTTTTGTGCATACATTAACCAAAATGGCAGCATTTAAAAGATGGTTGTCATGTCGTTTGCAAAACAGGTGCTTCCTGAGCGTGAGTAGTTGTGGTGAATCTTTTCTCTGGCCCTTATTCTTATTGAATCAAACATTTAAATTCTTTATTTTATTTTCTGAGTAATTTATATCCTACCTTTCTCCAAAAAGGGTTTAAGATACACACCAAATCTATACACAATAACTCCACAGCAGTCTTTTAAAACAGTGAACGAGTGCATGAGACGAAACACTAGAGTGGGGAATGTAAATAAAATAAAGCTGGGAGGAGAGGGGTCAGCACAGGTCTGCTTGCCCTAAGTCTGCAGTCAACACAGGCAGAGGCACAAATAGTTCAAAGACTCATGGGGCGTATAAGGTGAGACGAACCAATTTCTCTACGGAAACGAGAAGGAAACACCTCATGGGACTGCTCATTGAGAGGGTGTGTATGATGCCAGGAACGTGCCCTCCTGGTAAATAAAACGGCACGTTTCACAAGACTCTGACTCCTAAGGCTGATTATACCGGACTCCATATGGCCGACTCGGCGCTTCAGAGCACAGAGCATGGACGGCAGGCATCTTGCTTATCTTAAGGGTAAAACTGAAAATATCTAGAAGAACGAGGCCATTACTTACCCTTCTGGCAGCTAACAGAAGCAAGTTTCCACTTGGGTGTTAGACGGCAGTGAGGGAGGAGGTTATACGGATGAGTTACTCGGAGGAGAGTGATTCTTGGCTGCTGGCTTGAGAGGAGGCTTGAACTTTCTTACTAAGTTAGCTGCACTGAGAACGGAAATGATATTCCCCTATGAAAATCAAGAGACATGTCCAGGGACGATTCCCAGATGGAAGGCCGCAGCCCTGAGGGAAGGCCAGTGACGTTCCTCAAAAAGCTAATTTAGGACCCACAGAGACCTACAAAGTAACGGGCCAACAAGCCTCCAAAGTGACATGCCAATAGATAGATAGAGCTATCTATCCTGGCAACAAACAAACAACCAACCTCATCAAAGCCTTGAACAAATTACATTACATCATATAAGACTCTCAGTGAATATTACCTCATCAAAGGATAAGAGAAGACTTAAAGAAACTTTGATAACTTCAAGTGACCGGTCATAGAATCCTCCCATAAAAACTTGTGTAAAGTAAGCCAAGGCAAGTATACTTGTTGACTAGTCTCATAGAAGTAACCAGATGTCAGAGACCAGCAGGTATTAATTAATTTTAGAGAACTGCTTTGATTTCTCTGTCTTCCATGACTATTGCTTCCCTTTCACGAACTACTAACGCAGGTAAATTAGGTCCTCAGACGAGGTCTAGTGACTAAATTAAGAGAACTTTATCATCCCTGGAGTCAGGCCATCATCCACTCTCCAGTACTCTATGGAACGACCTCGTAGAAACATCTATCATCCTCTCCCACGTTTCAACCTCTGGCTTGAATCCCCGACAGCCATTCTATGTGAGGAGAACAGGTGAGACACACTTAGAGGGCTTTACCTCTGAAATAACCACAATGCGCAACGCACTACAGCGAGGCTGGGGACCTTGCCTTTCTTGTCACCTCTATGTCCCTGGCACCAGGCGCAGTGCCTGGCACACAGCAAGCACTTGTACAGGTCTGTTGAACGCATAGCTGAAGAAATGAATATCTGAAAGCCTAGTATCTGTCAGTCACTTTGCTGGCCACCACATAATTTCATTCCCTCGATTATCTTGTACACAAGAGTGGTATCATCCTCATTTCATAGAAAACTGATGCACTAAAGAGCTAAGTGATGTGCCCAGGGTAAATGACAGAACCAGGATTCCAAGCCGGGTTAGCCCAACTCCGAATCCCTAGGTACCACTCCAGTTTCTCTCAATTATATTCCAAGGAAGTGTGTGGTGCCCAAGGGAAGTTCACAGATATGCCCTGTGTGGGTGGGTGGAGAGTGGTACCCAGGCAGGTGTGATTAGGACACTGTGCATTATATTCAATTCTCAGTGAGTATTACTGTATCAAAGGATCACAGAAGACTTAATGTAAAGGAACCCTGATAACTTTAAACCTGACATCTTGTGTCTCTAACTGATTCCACCTTGGAACTCATTAAAGACATCCATCTCCATCTTCAGGAGATAGCAGTGCCGCCTGGGGCAGTGTGGGAAAATCCATACCACGTCATATCTCCCAAGGCTGCCACTCCAACTTGCCATAAAGACATGTTGCTGATGGCGGGCCACGCGGCTTTGGAAAAATTTAACCTGTTTGGATCCCTTATTCATAATCAGTAGAGTGAAAGTCTTAGGCAAAAGAATCTATAAGGTCACTTCTAACTTTAAAATTGTTCAACTGCTCCAGGGTAAAGTTACTCAAGTGGATTTGTAGATAGAAAAGAGTTGCCAATTTTCAAATCAGCTATGTTCTAAATATTTTTACATAAGCTGTCTGAAACTCAGAAACTATTTTCTCACAGAAACAATGGTAGACATGATTTCCAAACCAATCCATGATTATCAAGTCAATCAATAATCCAGGTGAAAACTGCACACACGCAACGTAAAACATTAGAAAACTGTACTCAAATATCGGCAGTTACGTAAAAGTGAAAAATAGAAAAATTTGTCTTACATAATGGTTCTGAAGAAAATGCAATTTTCATTTTATAAAGTTTCTAAAGGGGGCCACGTAAATATTTTCAAAAGTGTTGGAAGATGATTGTACTGGGTTAAGATGCCTGCTTTCACTTTAAAATGAATGGCTTTCCTTGAGACAAGAATATCATTATCCCTATACTTAACACTCATCAACCGGGAGCTGTGAGTGGAGAAATAAAGAAAAAGTTCCCAAGGTAGAGAATGAGGTCCTTGCAGGGAAAGGGAAAGGAAAGGGTAAAGGGCCGTTGTGAGTAGCGTTTCCTAAGCAGGTCCACAGTAGGTAATTATTAAACAGGATAAATAGCGAGTAAGGACAGAACAGATGCAGGGAAGTGGAAGATAAGACAGTGTACAACTGGTTGTAGGATCATTCAAGAGACCCACAAACTGATCTTATAATTCAGGAAATACAGTAAAAGATCACCTTAGATATATTACATACCATGTCCCTATAATTTCAGACAGACCTACGTTATTTTTATTAGCAAGTAGAGCTCATTCAAACATTGAACATATATTTAACTGAATGCCTCCTAATAGATGCCTTTGCTGAGTAATTATGCTCATATATGCTATGAATGATTAAAGAAAATGAACACCATATAGCTACTACCTTTTGTGACTCTTTGTTTACATTTTCATGTTTCCGCTTGTTTGAAATCTCAAACCCAGTGGTTTCAAGAAGCAGCATGCTTTCCTGATTAAGAACTCAAGTTTGAAGCCAAGCTTCCAGAGGTTAAATCCAGCACTGCAGCTGACCTCTCCTTAGCTGCCCTTGCCTGTAAAATGGGGATAATGATGACATTGCCTATTCTCTCGGACCTGGTAGAAACAAACTAAGTCGTGCACGAACAGTGCTTAGAATGTTGCTCGGTACATAGTAAGTGCTCAGAATATATTCGCCATTGTTATATTTGTATATGAAATATAAAAAACAACAAAACTACATATTGAATTTTTCTCTGTATATTACTAAGAGAAAAATGTAGGGTACAGAATAGTATGTATAGTATTCTAATATCTTTAAGGAAAAAGAAAACTAATTAAAAGTATACATACTTGAATATGCAAAAAAAAAAGTGCTCAGGGGCAGGTGCTACGTCTATGTTCATATAAGCAAAGTGTATCTGTAGAAGGATACACAGGAAACTGCTGAAAGAAACCAAGGAGCTGGGTGTAGAAGATGAAAGGGGTTTTACTTTTCTCTGTAAACCCTCGTGGACCTTTATAATTCTATCCCATGCTCTTTTGTTAGTATTCAACAAATTTAAAAGACATTCATTAAACTTAAAATTTTTTTTTGGCTATGAAGCTAGGAATAAAACTGATAGCCATTAATCATCAAAACTACCTTTATTGAAAAGTTAATCCCAAACTCATCCACTAAACCATTCAATCCCAATTAAATGAGGCGGAGGGATGGCAAACACAGGTAACTTTCAAGGGCCTTTTCCCCAGCAATCTCCAATTAAAAAATTGAATCAGTAAATTCTGATGTCCTTCAACTTAAACAAGGGAACTTATTACATTGATTTGTGTTGGCCCCATAGGATGCTTAATACCAATACTTTACAAAAACAGTGACTCAATTAGCTACAAAAGAAGATGAAATAATAAATGTTTGGGAGGTTAGTAAACATTTAATTAGCTCTATAATGTATGCTTTCTGATTTTTATTATTTATATTCAAATCATCTGTTATGTAAAAATATCAGAAAGCATGACATATTGGAATCCAAGTGTACTAAAATTGACTCTATAAGGGATCCTGAGTTCATGCCAGCTAACTGAAAAAATTAGTGAAACCAGTAACGAGGCACAAAATGGGTAAATGCTAAAACACTGACTTTTTCGCTTCTTAGAAACGAGTCCAAAATTCACAGGTATGGCAATTCATTTTTATTACATTCCTGGCAATATAAAAAAAGAGTGAATTTTATTTCCAAGAATTTTGTAATCTCATTAAGGTTAACGCTGTACATCCCCTGGGGGTTAAAAAAAAAAATAAAGAAAGAAAACAAATGGCATCAAGACAACCAAACACAAGAACGCCAAACAAACATCTGTTTTGTTTTCTCACATCTCAATAGCCTGGCTATTTCAGATACAAATATTTGTTTTGCTGACAAATGTTTCCAAAATGTTAGTTAAAATTGTTTTGCTGAAATAGTTGCTTTTCGAGCTGAACAAATTGCAAACTCTTCCAAAGTCCACAAGGCATCTGTGGAGCAAATATGGCCTAAAGATTTGCAAAACCGCTCACTTGGCAAAATATAGGAGTCAAAATGGAAGCTTACTGCAAACCTCAGGATCATATCTATAGCGAACAGACGTAGACATGTTAGGTAGTATAGATGTGGCCCAAATTTCATACATTCACAGGGAAGACTGCCGGCAGTTTAGTTTTTCATCCTGTCACACTGAATTCCTGTGAGAGCTCAGAGCGCTCCTGCCACTTTGCACAAGAATGTTCCCCTGTTTTTCATGCGCTTTGCTCTACTTTCCTGGGCCTTGGCAAGGATCAAAGAAGCAAAGGGAACAAATGGTTTCCCATGCATATTGAATTCCCTCTTATACTGATTTTTCCTCTGTCACTTGAAATTCAATATTGGCAAGATTCCTGTACATCACCTTAACCAGTAAATTGTCTGCATGCAGTCAGAGCATGAAAAGGTAGATTTCAACATCAAGTTTTTTGTAAGAAATTCAAATGAACAAATCCTTTGAAAAAGGAACTTTTCTATAGCATCCATGCTAAAATTCGTTCCTGATACATAATTAGCTTTTATTTCACATTAACCTAAAATGATGATTTATCATTTACTTTTATCCCTCTCTCTCTGATTGCTTTGTACTATTTTAAAAATACGATGTTACAGGTGAATAGCCCTTTCATAAGAATTTGGCCTCAAAATTCCTGATTAAGTTAATAACACCTAACATTTACTGAGCATTCAAGAGCTATGTGCCTCTTTTTCCTCATCTGTAAAATGAAGACATATAGTACCTAATTCATGGGTATATTTATAAGGTTGAAGGTAATATAATGTAAAGCTCTAAACATAGTAATTGTGTTTTTATTATGTATTATTATTATGATCACTGTCATAATTATTATGAGATGTTCTAAGAGATTTTGGACAAGAAAAATGTTTTCAAGCCAAATTATTTAAATATAGCACAGTAATTGGATTACAAATGAGTGCTCATATTTTGACATATGATAAAGAAAAACATTTTTTAAAGAATGGCTTAAGTGTTCTTTTGATAAACATCAATTAAAAAATTCCTTCATGAATAACTCTCGAGTGGTTAAATTATTTTTTACTTTTAAAAAAATACATATTCAATTATGTTGGTAACAACACGCCTTAAGATTTTAGGGTTCAGTACAAGGAAATAATATACTCTTTACACTTCAGTGGCTAGGAGGGATGAGGGTTTAGATATTAGCACAAAAGGGAAACATCCTAAAATGTCTTTTTCTTTTTTTTATTTCTTACCTCTATGTTTTTAAACATAGAAGAAAATCAGTAACTTTGCAAAGAAAAATATTTTAAAAAGAAATTTAAAAGAAAATTTTCTTTTAAAAGTTTAAAAGAAATTTTAAATGAAATCCATCATTTAAAAATTAAAGTAATATTGGATTTAATTTTAATATTACTTAGATTTGGATAAGGAAAAAAAAAAGAGTTGACTGTGACCAAAATTATCTTATATAGACAGTAGAATTTGAATGGACCATGTAATAATACCCTTCTCTCAGAAACTAAACACATTTTCTAAGAACTGAAAGCCATTTAATTAGGAGGATGTGAATAACTATGACTGTAACAAATGATTCTTACTGTATAGCATCAAATTTCTAAAATTTTTCTCTGATAGGATGTTTATAAATATACACCTCTTTTAAAGGGAGGGCTTCAATGGTAATGAAAATAAAAATATTTTGAACTAAATGAAAATAAAAAAAAACCCTATCAAATATTGTGGTATGCAACAAAAGCAGTGCTTAGAGGGAACTTCATAGCATTGAATGTGTATATTAGAAAAGAAGAAAGACTTAAAATCAATCATCTAAACTTCAAACCTTAGAAAACTGGAAAAAGAGGGGCAAATTAAATCAAAAGTAGGCAAAAGAAGGGACTTCCCTGGTGGCACAGTGGTTAAGAATCCACCTGCCAATGCAGGGGACACGGGTTCGAGCCCTGGTCCGGGAAGATCCCACATGCCGTGGAGCAACTAAGCCCATGCGCCACAACTACTGAGCCTGCACTCTAGAGCCCATGAGCCAGAACTACTGAGCCCGCGTGCCACAACTACTGAAGCCCGCACACCTAGAGCCTGTGCTCCTCAACAAAGACAAGCCACCCCAATGAGAAGCCTGTACACCACAATGAAGGGTAACCCCTGCTCGCCACAACTAGAGAAAGCCCACGTGCAGCAACAAAGACCCAATGCAGCCAAAAATAAATAAATAAATTTATATATATATATATATATATATATATATAAAAGTAGGCAAAAGAAATACTAAATAACAGAGAAGCCAATGAAATTGAAAACAGGGAAACAACAGAGAAAAATCAATAAAACTAAAAATTGGCTCTTTGAAAAGGTCAATAAAATTAATAAAACTCTAGAGGGTTAACCAAGACAAGAAGAGAGAAGATTAAACTTACTAATATCAGAAATGAAAGAGGGGGTCCATCATTAGCAAGCCCATGGACGTTAAAAGGATAATAAAAGAATATTATGAACAACTCTATGCCCCAACATTTTCTAGATCATAACATTAGAGAAAACCTATGGTTTGGCAATGAGTCTTTAGATACAAAACCAAATGCATGTTCCATGAAAGAAAAAAAATGATAAGATGGAGTTCATTCAAATTAAAAACTTCTGCTCTGCAAAAGGTAATGTTAAGAGAATGAAAAGACAAGACACAGGCTGGGACAGAACAACATCTGATAAAGGACTTGTATCCAAAATATACAAAGAACTTTTAAAATTCAACAATAAGAAAACAAACAACCTGATTAAGAAGTGGGCAAAACATCTGAACAGATACCTCATCAAAGAAGATACACAGATGGCAAATAATTACATCATATTTCATTAGGAAAATGCAAATTAAAACAATTAGATACCACAACACACCTATTAGAATGGCCAAAATTTGAAAACTGACACCACCAAACCCTGGTGACAATGTGGAGCAACAGGAACTCTCATTCTTGCTGGTAGAAGTGCAAAACGATACAGCCACTTTGGAAGACATTTTAGCAGTTCTTATCAAACTAAACATACTTTTACCATACAATCTAGCCATCAGACTCTTAGGAATTTGCCCAAATGAGTGAAAACATATGTCCATACAAAAACCTATACAAATGTTTATAGTAGCTTTATTTATAATTGCCAAAATTGGAGGCAACCAAGATGTCCTTCAATGGGGAGTGGAGAGGCTGGCACTGCTAGCTGAAGAGTAGGCACTATTTTCTTGAATCCAATAAGTAAATTAAAACATTGGTGAATGATCAGATAAATCTCACTATGTTTCTCAAGTAGATGGATTCTTACATATCTCCAGATGATGTAAATTGTATTTTATTAAGACAGTCAATGCATGACTAATAAACTCATTTTTTTTAAATGAATGCAAAGGCACTGTTTTTAGTTTTTAAAATTTGAGAGTAAGCTTTCATATGCAAGTTATGTTATTTTTAATGTATTACACATGCCTAACGAAAAGAGGATAAAGTTTTCAATATTTAATTACAAACATATTAAAATAAGTTTTGAACTTAAGATTCATGAGGAGGTACATATTTATAAGTAATACTGCATAATATCATGGACTTGAAAGATTACTATTGTTCATACCAATTTTAAAATGCACAATTAAAAATAAATGAGTCCCTACATGTTTACCCTGAAAAAGCCTTACAAGGCTATCTTATTTGTTCATTATGACATAACGATTCTATGAACAATAAGGAACAGATATAAAGTATGGAAGAACTCATGTACTGTGGATTCATCTGTACTGCGTAATTCCATGAAACTGAAAGGCAGAAACCTGGTCATACATAAGATCAGATAATGACTAGAATTTAACTTTCCAGTTTTAGAAAATACTGACTTTAAACCCAATAGACTATTAAAAGAAAAAAAACACCTGAAATAACTTCAACAAAAATAGACATTCATTATTTTAACTATCTTTTATTTCAATCTTGAAACAAAAACATTAAGTTATATGCGATAAATCATTCCTTCTAATTCTTTAGTTTAATGATTTTTATGTACTTTATCACCAACACTTACTTTTCATCAAGAAGGATAAGTCTATACTTTTACACATGACTAGTAAGAAAGGAAAGTTAACGCCAAACAACTTAGGCTGAATCCACAGTCTTACCACAAAGTTTAAAAAAAAAAAAAGGCTAAATTCTCCTTGAATTTTTAAAGTAATCCACATTTCTTTTTCA
Source organism: Delphinapterus leucas (assembly GCF_059928025.1). Taxonomy (NCBI): domain Eukaryota; kingdom Metazoa; phylum Chordata; class Mammalia; order Artiodactyla; family Monodontidae; genus Delphinapterus; species Delphinapterus leucas. The sequence goes on along the minus strand of NC_143145.1, from coordinate 70,358,120 downwards.
ATGTGTAAACTCACTGAACTTTCCACTCCTAACTATGTAAGACAAGAAAGGCTGATCCTTACACATGCGTTTTAGTGGGAAGCGGTGAATATAAAAAAATCTGAAAAATACTATTTCCTCCCCATTTCAATTCATTCCTATTCTGTAGCCATAAAGATACTGAAATTGAAATAAGTACCTAAAACACTAAGCATTTATTCAAATAAAACCTAAGATAGATCATTCAATCTTAAAATTATATATACCTTTCAAAAATTATAATTTCGCATTGTTTCCCGTCTGGCGTGGCTTCGTGCCCACTCATCCCCACTCTCTCACACAGCATCCCCTTTATAAATAAAATTCACTCAGAACAATGTCAAGTTTCAGAGATAAAGTTTTATGATATGTCCAAAGGGCCTTTTTTTAAAGCTCTAATCAACCTTAATTTAAGAAACATGATTAAGTCTTCCCCAGTTTGTTTTATTCTGTTCTCTTCACAACGAAAATGTCATGAATTAAGTAAAATTATTCTGCTGTCTCCTTTTCTCAATCTCTTATTCCACAGACCCTAAAGAGTTTTTCTATTTCTCATTCACATAGCTATCCTCATTTCAAAATTCCATTTGATCCTTGAGAAGCTTGCACGGACCCAGATGGTTCATGTAAAACACTGGGATACGATGGACAGTCCTACCAAATCAAACTTCTAAGGTTTCTCAAACCTTAGAAAACTAGAAAAAGAGGGGCAAATTAAATCAAAAGTAGGCAAAAGAAGGGACTTCCCTGGTGGCACAGTGGTTAAGAATCCACCTGCCAATGCAGGCGACATGGGTTCGAGCCCTGGTCCGGGAAAAACATTCTAGTTTTCTAAGTGCGAGAGAAAAACGAAAGAAACCTAGTTAGAGACCAATTCAGGAAATTAAGCATACAATATTAAGAGTTCCAGAAAGAATTAATGGAGGGGAAGAAATGCTAAAAGCATAGCAGATAAACTTCCAGAGATAGAGAGACTTGCATTTGAAAGGGCCCCTCAAAGGTTGTGCAGGAGTACAAATAATGCCCACCCTCAGATACATTGTTAAAAAGTTCACAGCAAGTCAGGAGTGGGAAAGGTTAGGCCAGGAGAATCACTATTTTCCACGATCAACCCTTTGATGCTATTTGATTTTTTTGAAAAACATTAACTGTTTCATGATGATAAACATTAAATTCGAGGTGATGTCATTTATCTTCATATTCATATGTCAACAGTTATAATTATAGGTCAGCATTATAGCTAAACATTTATACTTATGCATCTAAAAAGCTATATATATCTGGAAAATTGAGTATAGGTACGACTAAACAAAATCTCTATTTCATGTACTTTTGAAGTTATGCACTCTGTACTAAAATTTTTAAGCAAGTAAAAATAAAGCTAAGGTCACCATCACGCTGCTTGACTTAAGGCCTTGCCAAAACTTGTCAAAGGTATGCGACCACTGTCGTGAATATATGACTGTGGAAAAATGCATCTCAACCACCAGAAACACAGCGTGCAGGACTAATAAAAATGCACGTAATTACCTGCTGTGGGATCTGTCACTGCTTGGCTGGTGATGCCAGATGGCGGTTCCTGAAGCTGGTAAGTGGCATTCGTGGACGGCGTCGTTGGGCTGCTGTTGCTACTTGTCATGTAATGTGCCGGGTACGGCGAGCTGTTGTAATACTGTGCGTACTGACCCTGGCCAAAGCCGGGATACGATGGATAGTCCTACCAAATCAAACCACACAAGAGCAACCTGTCAGAATACGGCTGCTGCTTAGCGTTTTCAGAACGTAACCCTGAATGTGTTTGCGCTTCCGTCTTCTCTGACTTCACGAGGGGACACACAAGCACACGCTGACTGAAGTGAGCAGACTTGCAAACCAGTTTTATGTAAGATCAGATTCCCTCGTCATACTTCTATTCCATGATTTCTAGGTAAAATTCAACCAGTCTGAGAACCAAACAACTCACCATATAGAACCGCTAAAGAGATTTTCGAAGGAGGGGGAAAAAAAAAAAAAAAAACATTAGAAGGCTTAAGAAAGGTCTCGCTTATAGTGTAATATAAATGGATCTTTCTTTACCTAAGAAAATCATCTGTTGCATTTCTTTACATTTCAGGAGTTAAACTGGCTTTGAAAATTACCTGCTGTGAACTGTTAAATCCAGAGGAATTCGTGAGTGAATTATTTCCTGTATATAATCCTGATGATGTTGTAAAACTGCTACCTAAAAAATGAAAAGAAATATGGTTGACTAAGCCATGCCAAGTAATGTGCCTATAGGAAATTATTATTTAGATAAAGCAGGGTTGGAGTTCACTGCAAATGTGTTTGGTTTATCTTTGAAACCAGAATCCATTGCCATGGCTAAAATTTTGTTTTCTTAAAATGGTTGACAATTTTAGTTTCACTATACTACAAATAATTAAAAAGTACAGAGGTTTACATTTCTGAGGACATGAGGAACTCATATAAACTATGGACAAAATTATACATTTGTGCAAAAATATTAGACACTGAGCTTTCCATTTCAATTTGTAAAACACACTAGGATTTTTCATGTCTTTACATTAAATACGCTTATTGTAAAGTAACAGGATCAGACTGATCTTTAAAGTTCCTGCTAGCTCAAAAACTATGATGCTACTTCCAAAAATGCAAAATGCTTTCCAACTTGTACTTGCCATTTGAATGGCCACCGAAAAAGCTGGTTATTTCATTTCACAGAAGAATGAATGGAAGCACTTGACGTATTTGATAAAAACAAAGATCAAATAGGAACATGACCAGTGTTTTATGTATTACATGTGCTGTGTAGGCAACATCCTGTTTGTTGAATGTCTCTGTGTCAAAAGATACAGCAGGCGTTGTACAGGATTCAAGCCAAAGAGCAAATCTTGGTCCCCTCCTTCAATGGATTTACTATCTTACTGTTTAACCACGCAAAGTGACAACACGCCATTTTCTTCTTGAAGTATAGTTGATTTACAATGTTGTGTTAATTTCTGCTGTACAGCAAAGTGATCCAATTATACATACATATACATTTTTTAATATCCTTTTCCATTATGGTTTATCTCAGGAAATTTAATATAGTTCCCTGTGCTATACAGGACCTTGTTGTTTATCCATTCTATATGTAATAGTTTGCAACTGCTAACCACAAACTCCCACTCCATCCCTCCCCTACCCCCCAACCCCTTGGCAACCACAAGTCTGTTCTCTATGTCTTTGAATCTTTCTGTTTCCTAGATACGTTCATTTCTGTCATGTTTTAGATTCCACATATAAGTGATATCATATAGTATTTTTCTCTTTCTGACTTACTTCACCTAGTATGATAATCTCTAGGCCCATCCATGTTTCTGCAAATGGCATTATTTTGTTCTTTTTTAAGGCTGAGTAGTATTCCATTGTATATATATATATATATATATATATATATATATATATATATATATACCACATCTTCTTTATCCATTCATCTCTTGATGGACATTTAGGTTGTTTCCATGTCTGGACTATTGTGATAGCACTGCTATGAACATAGGGGTGCATGTACCTATAATAATACACTATTTCTGATGAACATTTTGGCAAAGGTTTTTGAAAAGATCAGGGACTTGCAAACGTGTAAAAAATGGCATTCATACACAACAAAATGGGAATTTAAATAAGACAAGCTATTGGGCTATTTGCTCATGATCAAGAAATTTTATATATCATTTAACCCAGCAATTTTATTGCCAGGCTACCTAAGAAAATATGGATTTATACAATGAGGTAGTTAGTAAAGATATTCTTCAGTGTTATTTCTAATAACAAAACACAGAGAGCATCCCCAAGTTCTAAATAGGTGTTATTTGGAAAATGGAATATTATGAAGCTGTTGAAATAGTATCATAATGATGTTTAAAGACACAGGAAATTTTTTCATACTAATTTGTTAAAATAAAAACTAAAGCAACAAAAATGTTCTTTGTGATCTCATTTGAAATATTTTTAAAGCATAAAATATTTCCAGAAAGCACAAAAATCTCAGAATCTATGGAGGGGTGCAATCTATGGTCACATAATATTCATGGAGCCAATGTACATTTTTAAATTTTCTACTCAGAACTGTGTTACTTCTGTAAACAGAAAAACCATTTTTTTAAATTAAAAGTTTATGGCAAATGAGCAGTCTAGGCAGTAAATGCGTGGTCAGTTTAAGGAGGACATCTTCGATGCGAACTGCCTAGTCACAGATGCCTTCAGGTACAATGTGGTAGTTAATATATGCCAATTATTTACTTGCTACTGAACATTTAAGTACTGGCTAAAGAGTCAGAAAACAGAGTTTCCAGTTCATTACCTATGAGCTGTTTGGACTCTGGACAAATCACCTAACTGCTCTAAGAAATAATATCCCTAGCTGTAGAAACTCTATTTCATAGGCTTCTTAAACAGATCAAATGAAGTAATGTTTTGGAAAACATAATGAACAAGCCACAGTGACACACAAATGTTCGGAACCGTTACCGTTTATTCCAGTAAACGTTTCTAAAATTCTCCACCGTATTTATCTTTTTCCCTCTTTTGACTTTCCCAAACTAGATAAATATGACTTAATCTCTTTGCATATCTAAAATTCTTTTCCTACTTATTTATCAAGCATCTACGCACTTTGAAAACCCAATCAGAGGATTTGTTATTTTTGGGTGTAGGGTATCCTTTCTGGTAGGTTCCAGTACTTTTTTGTTCAGCAGTTAGTTGTGATTCCGGTGTTCTTGTAAGAAGAGGTGACAGCATGTCCTTCTACTCCGCCATCTTGAGCTAATCTCAAGGATTTGTTACTTTTATTAAGAGGGGAAAATATTTCCTAAGATAGTTTTAAATGTAGTTATTACAGACTCATATTTGAGGTTTCCTCATTTGTAAATTTTAGGAACATCGGTTGTTCAAAGTGCCCAGAACACCTATCACAGATAAGCTGCGAGCTCTCACACAACCACTACTTGTTTCACCACAAACGTAGGGGCAACAACAGACAAGCTTTTCATATTAATGATCATTTGCACGTGGCAACCACATACTTATTAAGCAAGTATTAAATATAGGGCTTGTGGTGATAATTACATGAGGACAGAAGATACAGGCTTGGACTTCTAGGACTTACCAGGTTAACATTAGTTCTGTTTTTTTTTTTCTTTTTAAACACTGGACTTCATGGGCATATGATTCATTCATTATTTGTATATCAGTGAACAATTAACATTAAATCTGTATCTATACCTACATATCACAAACTTATAATGAGCATTTTAAAAATTTCTTATAAAAATTCAAATTTATTCTGGGTAAGAGTGTGAATATCAATACTTTTGAAAACTGTATTATAGGAAATACAGGAAATTTTACAGGAAATTTTATAGGAAAAATTACTTTGGGTTATGACTTGTGACTTTCATTTAAACTACACATTTTTAGGTTATGACTTGCTACTTTCGTTTATACTACACATTTTTGAACAATAAATAGTGACCTCAATAATCCCCATCCACCAAGAAAATGAATTAAGATATAGAAAATATATTTTAAAAATGGACGTTTTTATTCCATAACTTATTCCCTGGAACAAAGTAGAAAAGACCATGGAAGCTATATTGGCACATATAGGCCATTGGGGTCTGACGAAGTAAATCACTGTTCAGTACTCTAAATGGTACCCCAGTGACTTCCCAGACTTCATGCTACTTCGACGGCTGTACGTTAGCTGGAATTCAACATAAGTTATACTCATTTACTGGCTGACTGCAGACTGAGATTCCATTCCATTTCACACGCAGGAGTTTAACAGCACTCCAGTGGCCTACGAGACTTAATGCAACTTCCACAAGGATCTAACTTACGTCAGGCAGAGATGGACATGCGGGAGAATCAGGCTCAGACAGTATTAATTTTTAACCCCAGAATCAGATCTGCAGGGCTGCCCCACCCGCCTCCACGGAGGACTTAGGAAAGAGAGCTGATAACTTTTAGTCCAGGCCACCAGCACTGGATTTCTTCAACAGCCTGCTTCCTGGTCTCCTGCCCATCTTCCGGCCCCTACAGCTCATTCTCCACACCAGCAGTAGAATACTTTCTCTAAGGTGCATATCTCATCTTCTCACTCCCTTGTTAAAAAAGTAACTGCCCCCTATTAGCCTCAGGATCAAATTCAAACTCCTTACCAGGGCTTATTTATTAGGCCCTACTTGGTCTGACTGCAGTTTCTCTCTTAGATTTCTTTGATATCTTCCCAGGAACTCCCAGCCCTCACCCACCCAGATACACATTCCAGCCTCATACAAGGGAAGCAACACGCGGTTCTCTGAAGGTTACTCTTTGCACCTCTCCCTCCCTCCCCACTCCCACTATATCCTGGCTAACTTCTAATCAGCTTCCCAATTCAGCACAGACTAGAAACTCCTTTCCTCAGAAAAACCTTCCCTGGATTCTCCTCTTCTCCTCTTTCCTCCTAAGCCTGGGTTACTGAATTTCTCTCTGTCTCCTTCTCCTTCTCTGTGATGTTTATATTTTATATATATGACATATATGAACAATAAAAAGGGAAAACATGCATTGAATGCTTGCTATATGTTAGGAATAAGTTCATCTTTCACATGCTTTATCTATCAAAATAACTCGATACTATAGGGAACCAGAGGGTTAGGTTAGGGTAATATAGCTTCCATGGCATGGAAGTGAAATTAAACATAGCTCCGTCTGGTTTTAGCGTCTATACGATGCTCTCTCGTGTCCTCTTACCCTGTTCTCTGTTGCTTTATGGGAAGATCTGAAGTTTACTAAAGTGTTCCCAGGGATCATTCTACAAGGATGAAAACAAACAAACAAAAAACCATAGGAAGCAAACATAGAATCAAAATAGAAGTGACAAGAATAATCATACTTAAAACATATCAAGGGCTTACTCTGAGCCAGGCCAATCAAATATTTTACATGTTACAACTCACGAGCTCTCACAACCACCCCTCAGGAAGGTACTATTATACCCCATTTTACAGATTAAGAAGCTGCCCAAGATCACAAGCAAGTGTGGCAGACCTGGGGTTCAATCCCAGGCCATCTGGCTCCAGAGTTGAAGTTTGCCGTGTACTGCCTCTCAAAGTAACCAGGGTTCTTTTTCCTTTAATATACATTTTTTAACCAACATACGGCTAACTGTCTGTCACGGAATCACCAGGAGGTGTTTGTTAAATGGCACAAATCTGGGCCCCTCCTCAGACACAGAAATCACCATCTTACTGAGGCAGGAGGGGTAGGATGTGACCTGAAAACCCACAGGTTTACTGAACACCTAAAGCCCCTGATTTCTAGCCACTATGTTTTAGTACCAATTCAACTGGTGTTTTAGCAACTGCTTCAAAAACCGCCACTACTATAAGTTTTGTTTTTACACTAAGAAAGTAATCACACTCACCAGGAATTTAAAGAATGGAAGCGTCTCAGAGACTGTTTTGGGTATTTGTGGCCCTTGAGCTGGGCTAAACAAAGCTCATAGGGAGTAAAGGGTCTGATAGCTGATCTGACGCAGATTGGGTGCCAGTATTACCAGATGAATTTCACCAACACCACAAAGGCAAAATGGCAATGACAGTGCTCCTAAGAAAGCGTCCGTGTGTAGCTACTAAACCCACTTCCTACTCTACACAGGCCTGGGAGACGAGGCACATTTGTGTAGAAGGCCACCACGTACCAGACTTAAGCATGTATGCTACAGGGGAGAAAGGGCAGGACACGACCAGGAAAAACAGACCTCCTCCTTCCATTAAGATCCATCCTCTTGAGAGTTTCTGTTCGATTCACAAGAGTCTTCACTTACAACGTTAGGTCACAGAATTAGGCTTAGTATTGAGAATTCATTTATCAAAATAATATAGAAGTATTTTCCTTCCTAGATCCAAAAGACTTTACATGAAAAGTCACCTCTAGGTAAAGAGAACAGAAATATTCTATGATAAATTGTTTTACATTTTATGTAACAAATCATGAAAGTTCCCCAAAGTAGAAAGAATTCCCATTTCGAATCCATTATTTCTCACTCAAGGAGTTTGGCAGAGATTGGTCCAAATGGAGCTCCAATAATGCCCAATAGTATTCTTGGTAGAGTTTGGAATTAAGTTACCTTCCAAGCAGGGTGGCAGTGGTGATACTTTCTCCCCCACTAGTGAAAAGGAAATCTTATCTGTTTAAATAGTTCACTATTGTGAAAAATCAGAGCCATTCTTCTTTTCTGGCATGGAGGGGAGACACTCATTTCCAGACTAGAACACTGGAAAAATCTTTCCTTTCAGAACTTCTCTAGGAGACAAAATTATTTTTCATTCCATTGTCTTCTTTTTAAAGTTGAAAATTTTTATATTCTGAATGGGAAGATTATATATGTTATATTATGAAAAAAACAACAACAAACCTTTCCAAGTTAGTTCAGTCCACAGCAACTACTGGCACATCTAATTGGCACGCTTACTACTCTAGAGGGTGTTGCGGACCAAAAGAAGTGGGTGTCATGAGTCTATCCTTTGAGGAAAGTTTAAAAACACACAATCTCATGAAAGCACCACCAGGAAACATTAGCTTGTGTTACCTACATGAGCATCACAAGTTCTGACATGGAGCTGCTCAGTCAATGAAAACATCTGATTAGACTGAGAAGGACAACACACAGAAGATACACAGAAAATGTCAAGGAGCGTATTCCTGGTACACAGTGAGTATAAACTATCCAAAGGAGAAGATGTGAGAGTGAAAGGTTTATAGGGAAGTAGGGAAAGAGACTAAAGGTAGGTGACAGAAGTTTCTTGATCATTTAAGAAAAGGATAACAGTTCAGCAAAATGACATTCTTTATCAGAAAAACCCAGGAATCTGAATATTGATCATACCAATATTAGCATATTGGGACGTGGGAAATGTTATGATTCTGACTTTCCTTTTAAGGACTGGAGGAGGTGTTATAAATGCAAAGATATTTTTGTTTATATGACTGGGCCTGGAGATGGGGGTGGGTTAGCGTTTGGGGTGGAGAGGTGGGGATGGAGGTGCCCAGGAGAGGAATATGCTCACCAAGCTACTTTCCAAGGCTTGCCTGTCCACAGCTCACTACGTGCATTCAGGATGGGGTCCCCGCTATCCTGAAAACTCATCTTATTCATTCTTGCTCCTCTTATTTAATGCTTCCCTCCGTCAATCCCCATTTCCCATCCTTCATGATCTGGCTAATGTCCTATCTTCCCAATAAGCTTTCCCTGACCACTCTTCTCTGCACTGGTTTTACCTTCTGGGAACTCGAGCTCACTAATGACTGATACCATTGTTCTCAGAACAGCCTTCATTGGCCTTGCTTTTATCCTGACCATAAGTTCCTTAAATTCATGTGTTTTACTTATTCACCTGTCTCACATGGACAAGGAGAAACCACGTCTGACTTTGAAGGGTTTCGTGTAGGCTCCAGTAGGAGACAGAACTGGTACTTGAGTTTCAATCCAGGATGGTAATGACAACAGGGTCCAGTGAGAATACGACTGTCATAAAGAAGCAGGTGTAGTAACAAGAGGAAATCTTTCCACAATTGTGTGTGTGTGTGTGTGTGTGTGTGTGTGTCTGGTAATGATGGCAGAAGGCTGTTTGGAAGAGCAATCTGAAGGCCCATCTCTCAACTGAAAAAGACAGTGGGGAAAGGAAAAATAACCAAATAATAATTGTTTATTTCTCAGATTTTATCTAAAGGACACACACTTTACTGGTTTCTTTTAAACTGGATGATATATGAAGGCCTAGCTTTAAAGATTAGATTATAGGGGCTTCCTGGGGTCGCAGTGGTCGAGAGTCCGCCTGCCGATGCGGGGGACATGGGTTTGTGCCCCGGTCTGGGAAGATCCCACATGCCGCGGAGCGGCTGGGCCCGTGAGCCATGGCCGCTGAGCCTGCGCATCCGGAGCCTGTGCTCCGCAGTGGGAGATGCCACAGCAGTGAGAGGCCCGCATATCACACACACACACAAAAAATTAGATTATAATCACTACTTTAGATGTAAATTACATGAAGAATATTAAATACAGGACTTAGAAGCACCTTCTGGAAGGATTCAAAATATGTCTGAATTTCCGGAAAGAAAATCCAGCAGGGTTTTAAATCAAATAAAATATTAAATTAATTAAGCATCATGAATTTTGAACAGCTCATAAAATATCACTGATCTAGCTCAGATATTGGTATTTCATGGGTACATGAATGAAAATAAAAGCCTTGCTTGCAGATGAAAAATCTCAAATTTAGAACACAATAACATCCTACGATTTTACAGTCCATTTATATTTCAGGATTTCCACATCCATTGTCTCAGGTTATTTCCCACATCAGTATGTGAGGTAGGATCCTTGTCAGAGAGAGAATGGTGATTTCTTGGCCCAAGGACTCTGAGTTAGGCAATGGCCATTATCTCCACTTCCAGGCCACCATTTACCATTCTACCACACAAAACGCACCCTTTAGATGCTCTGATTCAGCGATGTTGAAAGTGAAGCATATATTGTAAAAAGTCATATTTTTAATTTAACTTCAATTTTTTATTACTGAGGTAGAGTTGACTTACAATGTTGTGTTAGTTTCTGGTATACAGCAAAGTGATTCACTTACACACACACATATATATTCTTTTTCATATTCTTTTCCATTATAGGTTATTACAAGATATGGAAAATAGTTTCCTGTGTTATACAGTAGGTCCTTGCTGTTTACCTATTTTATATATAGTAGTTTGTATCTGCTAATCACCTATATGTGGAATCTAAAATATGATACAAGTGAACTTACTTACAAAACAGAAACAGACTCACAGACATAGAAGACAAATTTATAGTTACCAAAAGGGAAAGGGGTGGGGAGGACAGAAAAGTGGTATTAATTTTTTGCTGGACAAACATCACAGACACACAAAGGGTAGAGACAAGGGCATCTGAGCAATTTCATAAATAATTATCTCATTTCTAAAAGACTTCTTCATTGTAACTCTTTTGAGGCTGGTAAATAATTTTAAAAGTAAATTATATAGTCACCCAAGGATAGTGTATCAGAAATATTGGCTTTCTTCTTGTCACCATCAGGGGTTGCTATAGGGAAAAGGTGGTGGTCTCGTCAACCAGCCGTAACAAACAAGAAACAGTCTTGCTAGAAGACCCTGTGTGGTCACCCAGTTCTATAGATGCTAAGCGATCGTAGTTTAAAAATAAACCAACCCCTCCAAACCTTTATTAATAAATCCTTACTACTGTTTCATAGTTAAGAAGAACCCAGCCTATGTTGATTTATAACATGATTTAAAATATCAAATCAAAGTTTTGTGTGTCACTTAACCTGGAGAACACTGCCCAGCTATAACTTCAAAAAAAAAAAAAAAAAAAAGGTAACATGTAGGTCAAAGGTCTACTGAACAGAGAACAAGGACTCACATTAAAAACCAGAATCCCAGCCAACATAAGAATGCTGGAACCTGCTGGGGCCTGTCTGTATTTCCCATGTTTTAGAGCATTTTCTAGCACTTACTCGGCAAGCAGGATGCTATCTGTCCCTCGTGTATTTTCACAGAAGTCCATTTGCTTTCCTTCCCTGGCCTCTTTGCCATGGGCTATGTCCATCATCGGGCGCAATCTACGTGGCAGAAGTCAGTGGAGCTCCCTGCGGAAAAGCCTCTGAAGGCCAGATGGGCTATTTAAAACCAAAGTTTTCCCCTTTTCTTACAAGAAGGCTTTTAAATGACCAAGTTTTCCTTTTTATCTCAGTAATAGTTTTTCTATTTCAAAGACAATTTGTAACTAGGGTAATAAAGACTACAAAACCTTGTTATTTATCTTTCTTCATCTATTTCTCTATATTTTACTAAAAACCAATTCATACCGACAATAATTTGGGTATTGATCTCTAATTATCGCTATTACTGGATTTCAAAAGATCTCCATACAATTTTCAACACATGTCATTTGAAATAACACAAGATGCCAAAAGAACCGAAACAAAATATTACTGTTAAAAAATCAACTTAAGCCAAAAAAAATTCTAGAATGCAAAAAATTCCACAAACTAAAATATAAATGTGAGTAGAATGGCAAAGCAATTAAGAGAAATTGTGAACATCAGTGCAAGCTGCAATAGCTTTTCTCCAATTGTAACTCTCATCTGTCATTTTATGCCAGAAAGTGCACATCTCGAAGGCTTTATCAGAGCAGATTATTAAAAAGGTTTAATAAATATTTTCTTAAAACCATATATTTGAAGTTAGGAAAAATACCATTTCTATAGATAATGAAAAAACTTTAACAGTACATTTTGGTAAGCAGTTTTGAGGTTCTAAAAAACTAATAAACTGAAAGACTTCAACTATATATTTGAAAAGCTATAGACAGGCAGACCAACGGAAGTCGGGGTGGTTGTCCTTATTGGATTATTATTGGACGGCTCCCGCTTCATAACGAGCCCCAGATCGGGGAGGTGCAGAGAACTGTGGAGCTGTCACCCTTCAGCGTCCCATTAACAAACCCCTGTCCTTGTTTTTTGTCTCTCCTCACTGGTTGGAACTCCAATCTCTTTAATAGAGCAAACAACATTATATACAAAGACGGAGTTAGAATTCATGTGATTTTCTCCTCTAAAAGAGAGCAATAAAACCGAAAGGAAAATAAACCAAGCGGGGTTTCCAGAGCCCTCTGGGTTTCAGGCATGCGCATCTGTGTAGTCCCTCCCATCTATCGTGGCAAATCCTGACACCTTCTTGCTGCAGAATGACAGGAATGTCCCCACCTCACTGCTTCTCTGGGGCAGTAAAACACTCAGAAAGGCATTCCACACAACCACCGCGATTCTGTGATGTCTCCATCCAGCTCCACCTACTAGTGTGAACACAGGGGAAGACTGCTTTCAACAAACTACGATAATAAAGTAACCAAGGATTTTACGATGCTAAATTCCAAATTCGTTTCCCCAAATGAAGAGAACTAGAGTTCTTATGAATCTTAACTTGCAACTGCTATTGTGAAACAGACCTCTCCACTCCCAGCAAAACATTTGTATATTTCAGACATACTACCAAATAAAATGAAAATATGAGAAGAGATGGTCACCCCCTGCAACTGTCGATCAATAGAACTAAGTTATTAGGGAAACCTGGGTTTGCCTCAAAGCTGAAGCTTAACCAGTTAAGAGACCAGACTTGAATTACTTTTCGTGTGAAAATTGTTTGCACTTCCTTATCTCAAACAGATTGCTAAACAAAATGTCATTTTCTTCCTATGACTCAGCCTCAAAATTTTGAACAGTTTCTTGTTTTCTGTGGTTGATGGTACTCTTAAGTCTATAGTGTATAGGACGGGGCGGGGGGTGGGTAAATGAATGAATGGGGATGCCAGCAATAGGTCTGGAACTTGTGTTTTTAAGAAATTATAGCTAAAAGCTTGATTTCAAGTCAGATGCCTCTTTTACATAAAAGGAGAATAAAATTTGCTTATGACAAGCTTGGCAGATATTCTGTGAAGTTTGGGTCAGTGAATCATAGGCTAAAGCAGTTTCTCCTAAGTTTCTTGCCCTTGGTACATGTACGCACGCACGTGTGCACACACACACATACACACAGACATACACATAAACTCACAGGCCCCCCCCCCTTCATTCCTGTTGTCAGTGCCCTTTGATTGGCAGCATTGAAAACACTATCTACAGGATCTGCACGGTTGACCCAGGGGTCTCCAGGCACCCTCTGTCCGTCCACACTCCCTCATTCAACTCACTCATTTGCATGTTTGTCAATGGCGTGTGAAGAAAAATCTCACACCATCCAAAACTTCTTCCAGAAACACTGAAGTTGACCCTGGGGAGCAGGCAGATGTCAAAAACTACCAGCAAGGATTTAACTTCCTCAGGGTGAACTCTACAGTTGTCCACGAACAGAAACATCTTGTCTTTCTCTGTTAAACTTAAGTTTCTAATCTTTCACTGGATGTACAAAAGAGATCCAATAAAAGCAGAAATAGAATTTTCCAGAATCTTGCAGCAAAGATAAAAGCAATCAGATTTTCCAGTCCCTGAGGTTTTACTCTGTGGGCTTTTAGTATTAGTGCATTTAAAAACTAGTGCATTTAAAAATCTGATCCTTGTTTGCCTTAAAACGGCATGTGCCAGATTTACCGAACCCTGCCACGGACATAAGCGTTGAACATTGGAGCTGGAAGGATCTAGAAGGTTCACCTGGACTAAACGAGGGCACCAAGGCTGGCCTAGTTCACAAGATAAGGCAGTGCCAAAATGCCCACAAATTACCAGTTCAATCTTTTCCTTAAGTGCCATGAAAATGTTAAAACACAGACAGTGCTCGGAAATGAGCTCTCTAAAAACAGTTTTCTAAGCTTCACAGGCTGGTATTTTTTTTAACTACTTACATAGCTAGCCGTGTAATGCAGTATCTCAGTTCCCAAAAGAGCAAATCCACCCTTCAGGAAACATACTACAGGCAACTACATTTCGTTGTTTTTGTAGTTTTCTGTAAGCGCCTCCCCTATAGGTGCGGTCATTTAAGCGTATAGAAAACATGGCAGGGTCTGACAGTTCTAAACCATTCTCCATTTTGATGTATTCGCCAGCATTTTCAGATTCTCAACCTTCAAAGCCATTGTTCAGGGTCGTTGCAGGGATGAAATAATATATGTAAAATAATTAGAAAAGTGCTGGGCATATGATAAGTGCATATGGTAAACAGTAGCTGTTTTTTTGTGTTATGGGCAGCAGAGTTTTCCATCTCGATAGAGCATAGCTTGTCACGTTCCCATCTTCCTCCCTAATCTTGGTTTCCGAACTAAATAATTTGGTGTTTACACGGCTATTACCTCCCTTTTCCCCGCCAGTTCCTCGCACTCAAGTCGCACTGTGGCTGCAGGGATTCCTGGGGCGTAAGGACCTGGTTGATGCCGCTTTCTTTCCCATCACTGCAGAGCTGAGTTTATTTCTTTGTCCGTGTGGCCCTTCTGTGTTACCCACTGCTCCTGCTTTCCAGCGCCCACCACCGCTGCCGCCAACACAGCCATTTCTCTCTTCTGATTTTCTTCTTCACGTTCTTGGCTGTTCTCTCGTTTCTTCTGTACGTTTGTATCGTGCACACAAAGTCTGACCTTTGTTGATAGTGATTCTCCTTCCTTGCCGGCACATGAGTTAGATCTGGCTCTTTTTTTGCTATGCTTATCTGGTTACTGGGTTCTTGGAGCTCTCTCTTTGCTGGTTATATATATACATATATATGTGTATAGACACATATATAATAGTATATATATTAAATTTTTTATATTTATTTCATATAGAGAGAATTTTTTTTCCTCCTGGGGAATGGGAGAGAAGGAGAATTTAGGTAATGCTTCCTAATCTGGAACTATTTCAGAAGGCTGGATTATGATGATGACGATAATAACAATAATAATAATAATAATCGCCCCTCCCCCACCACTACCACATCACTGCCACAATGAACACAGTAAATAAAAATAAGCCTTTGAATGGGACTACGTGCCAGATGTTGGTCAGAGTGATATACACGGATAATCTCAATGAAACCTCACAATACTACTGTGGGAACAGATAATATTATCCCCACATTTGAGACGAAGAAATGGAGACATGAGACGTCAAGCCCCATGCTGAAGTCCCACGGACAGCAAGGGCAGGGCTGTTGGACAGGCAGCCTGACTCTAGAATTTACGCTGTTAGCCACAGTGCAAGATGTCACTGTACCTTTAAGCCCAACCTTCTAAATCTCACAGAACCAAAGAGGTGATCATCAAAAATCTTCCTGAAGTGAATCAGCATAACACCCACTGAGTCATCTGGGTTACTAGAAAATTCCTTCTAGTATCGTGAAATCCTAACATTATGAAACCTTAGTAACTAAATCTCTGAATAACTCATCATCATACCTTATATTTACAAGGTATATATTTAAAAGGTCAAAGGATACTGGAGAAAGTACTAGGTAAAACGCTCCCAAATCACTAAAAAACATACTGTCATCCAGGATTCTAAGATCTTTTAACAGATATAAGATTGATATAAGCAAAAATCACTGTTATTCATTAAGGATAATAGAATTTAGAGCATTTTGACAATAATTTCAGACATTGTAGAAAGTTTTATATTAAAAAGAAGTATTGCAAAGACAAAGGTCAATCGATTCCCATGACTGGGCACAGTGGATAAAATCATTTCATCCACTTCATTTTCTACAATGCACTTAATATTTAAGAAATACATATTAATCAGAGTTTACTTATTTATCCACATTTGACCATAAGGAGTTTATAGCATATCACGTATCATTATCCAACATCAGACTGGCAGCTTTCAAGTTAATAGCATATGATTCTTTGGCTTGGTGTGTGAAAGTCATATTTTAGATTATTCTGAAAATGAGTGAGGCGCCATTATAGAAATATCCATATGAAATAATACCTCAGTCATGGAAAAAGGGCTCTAAAATCCCACTGGAAAGGCCATTCAACCAGGGGACGCTTAAAAACACAGAAAGTTGTAATGCAACATCCCAGATGCAATGAAACCTATAACTAGAAAAGCAATGCTATACTTGCTGTATTTGGTGCTACACATGTCCTTATTTCTGCTTTAAAATAGGCTTTTTTCCACCTCCAAGTTAACGTTCTTTTCTCCTCTTTCATGTCCACTCTGCTCTCTACGCTGACGCTATGCTTACAGCTCTGACAGCTCGTTAGTCCTCTTAGGAACTTTCTTGCCACATAAGCTTTGGATCTGCGAGGACAGAAAGATAAAGCTAAGTCAAGGGCAATATTTCTCGAACTCTCTGAGACACACAGCACGCTTCTCTTCTCCTAATCCTTCCCAGGCTGAAAATTTAGCAAAATATAATAGTTACGTATGACTAAAAGAATGAGATGAAAAAAGAAAAGACACAGAGTGCACGTCTGATTTCACCACCATAAGATTTACTACGGACGTACCATGAAAGTTTCTAAACACTTAACTCGCAATTTCTGTACTCAGCCCATTGTGGGTGGTAACCAAAGAGCTGCACATGGGCTCAAGCCCAGGAATCACACAAATTTTAGCTTCCCGTGCAGGAAAAAAAGGCTCTTAAAAATGATAAACCGGAAATACATCTATAAAACATTACTAAAGTTTAAGAGACGTAATATAAGAAATAATAAGAAAAGACAAACACCACGATGCAAGAAAAGAAAAACTGGTTTATCAGCTCAATTTTCTAAAAATACACATGAAAACAACAATAAAATCTCGGACCTTCCAAAATGACAATTTTTTTAAAAAGTAAAATATTTAATGTGTTCACGCTAATTCACAGCCCTTCCTTGTGGAAATATATAACAAATCCCTAAAAGAGTTGAAAACAGTTTACCTAGCAATTCCACACTTAAG
This sequence comes from Delphinapterus leucas, assembly GCF_059928025.1. Taxonomy (NCBI): domain Eukaryota; kingdom Metazoa; phylum Chordata; class Mammalia; order Artiodactyla; family Monodontidae; genus Delphinapterus; species Delphinapterus leucas. Next base: position 70,340,628 of record NC_143145.1, on the reverse strand, counting down.
TTTACTCAAAGGAAATAATTAAGCATGCACATAAGGTATTCGTGGCATTGCTCCAGACGTCCAATAATAGGGGGGTTAAATAAGATATATCTGTGAAACCATGCAGCCATTAAAATGATGCCATAAAATAGATTTTATTGATGTGAAAAGGTGTCTATAACATATCTGTTACTTAAAAGAGCAGGTTGCCAAGTCTACCAGCGGATGAATGGATAAAGAAGGTGTGGTACACACACACATACAATGGAATACAACTCAGCCATAAGAAAAGAAAGAAATTTTGCCATTTGCAGCAACAAGGATGGACTTGGAGGGTATTATGCTAAGTGAAAAATGTCAGCCAAAGGTGGACAAATACTGTATCATATCACTTATATGTGGAATCCAAAAAATAAATTAGTGAATATAACACAAAAGAAACAGACTCACAGATACAGAGAACAAACTAGTGGTTACCAGTGGGGAGAGGAAAGCGGGGAGGGACAAGATAGGGGGAGGGGATTAAGGGGTACAAACTATTATGTATAAAATAAATGAGCTACAAGTATGTATTGTACAACACAGGGAATATAGCCAGGATTTTGTAGTAACTATAAACGAAATATAACCTTTAAAAATTGTGAATCATTATGTTGTACTTCTCTAACTTATGTAATATTGTACATCAACTCAATAAAAAAAACAAATTTTTTTTAAATAGCAGGTATTTAAATCTACTATAGCTTGGCACTACTGAAAGGATGCATATCATTTGTTAAACTGATTAGCGGTAAAAATAAAATATTAGGAGAATGTTTAAATTATGCGAGAACAATTTTCAAGTATCTTAGACACATTTTCACGATAATAATCTGCTAATTACAGTAATGCCTACTCTTGAAACAGCTCTGACAACGTAAACTTTCAGCTGTCATCCATATGACTTGCACTTACATTATGTTTTGTCTATAGTTTCAAAATCAGAACCCAGGGATGCGTCCTTGGAAGCAATAGCTTGAAGATGCATTGAGTGGCTGTCAATTTGATCTCCTGGTCTTTGGCAGATCATTTAGTCAACACCTATCACATGCTCTATTTCCAGAGCCGTGATAATGAAAATGAAGAAAACATACCCCTTTGAGACAGGCTGATTGGCGACACCAAGTGCCAGGGTTTTTAGCATGTATCATACTACAACCTCTTACATCATTGACTCTGCTTTTTTTTTTTTTTCCCACTCTTTTTTTAGTTGATAGAAGCAAAGGCAGAAAACTTCAATGACACAAAGAATTTTAGAGCTTTTTGTAAAAGAACCTGAGTGATCATCCAGTCTAACCCCTGGATGTTATAAATATGGAAATTTAGGCCTGGAGAGCAGGGAAGTAAAGAACCAGACTAGAACCAGGTATCTTGCCTCCAAGCCCAGCCCACTTTCACCATCATCCACTACTTACACAGAATATCACGTGCCACTTTAGAAAGTAATTATTGTCCCACAGGATTAATGAAAAGAGCAATGCCAGTGTGTATACAGACCTTGCATCTGGTAGCTGTATGGTGCCTGTCCAGGTTGAGGGGTCCCAAAGCTTGTACCATAGCTGAGAAATCCTGTCTGTCCAGGTGACTGAGACTGTGACAATCCACCTTCAGTCTTGATGCCTGCCCACAATGCACCTAAATCAGTTAGTGATAGCTTATCTATCTGTTCATTTTCAAAAGCTGGTCCATATACAAAAACACTCCCACAACTATCCAATTACAAACGCTTCCCCCCCACCAGTGTTATCTCAATAACCAAGGCCATAGAGTGAAATACCCTTCACTGTAACTTCAATTAAAAAGAATAAAACCAGGATTATTACAGATTTCAATGCCTAACCGCACTGTTCTTTTCTTTTGTTTTCCTGAATTCCATTTTCTATAAAATTTAACTCCAGTGATATCATTTCTATAATTAGTTGTATTGCTTTACAAGAGTTTAAGATCATCTTTACAGTCCAGAAATGGCCATAATTAAACTTGAACATTATTCTAAATGTTCTTGCATTAACATCAGAATCAAAATATTTTTTCTAAAAAGTGATTAATTAGAGTCTCTAGCCTCATAACATTAAAAACATTTTTTTTCTTTACTCTTTCTACACAAAGCTGATTTTAGTACACAACGCAGTTTGAGGTCAGAGGTAGCAATATTGGGCATAGAACTAAGCAACACAGGGGGATACCTTCTCCCAGATATCCAGATCCTACCAGGCAGTAAGCACAAGAGAAGAATAATAGTAAAGAACTCAATCCTATAGAACAGCATAGTGCTTTATAAACAGCACAGAGAAATAGACAAGTGGTTCTCTTTTTGTCCCTTATAGTTTCAGGCTTTTATTCAAATATAATTGTTTTAAGTGTAACATAAAGTACACTTTCTTTTCATCACATAATGTAAAAATAATGTATTTGTGGCCCCCCAATACTTCCCAAAGTGCCAGGCTGACATCCTAATTTCAGGACTTGGGTTTGGCGGTATCGTTGTACCAGGGCTCAGCCCTGGATCATAATTAAAGACACTCATGAACGTTAACAACTGTCCTTAATTCCCACAGAGGGAGGGGATGAAAATTTCTGCCAAGGGAATTCACATTTTGGAATAATTTTACTTTTCACTTAAGATAAATAATATCTTTGGGATCTAGAATACACAGTAGTCTCACTGTTTATTTCCATTTTAGGGGAATTTCATCAGTAGAATGAAGTTAGGTAACTTTCCTAAGGCAGTGGAAGAATCTGACTCTTGGCGAAGAGAGCCTACTCTAATTCCTGAAGTATCTCTAAGTAACCTCATAATGGCCTTACATTTCAGTCTTAACACAACCTTAGCATTTTTTTAAAATGTGACTTTCCCTGTACTGGCAATCCCAAACCAGTGAATAACCCACACTTATAAATGGTCCCTGGAAAAACAAGTGCCCAAGACAGGTGGTTAGATGGCTCTAGAAAACTCCCTTCCTTTTCATGGTGTCACAATAGAGATTTTCCCCCTTCTCTCTCCATTTGATGCTATAATGATCTGCTTTCAGTCTTCACCTGTGCCACCTCTGTTTTTAGCCTGGAGGCTCAGGATGGGCATCTTCGTGATAAGAACAGGTAAGGAAAAGCAGGAAGAGGTAAAAAACACCCATAGCCACACCTGTGTCCATAGCTTCTATCCACAAGCTGTCAAACTCATCTCACTGGCCGACTCCACGCAGATCCAGTGAAGAATGGCACGACCTCTTCCTCCTCGTGGACCCCTTGCTCTTACTATGAAAAGATTTGCCTATCTTTTCTTATTGGGTCTAGGTGAAAAGTCAGGGGACCTAAGTCCTTGGAGAAAGTCTTCTAGAACTATCAGGACCTTAACCATCAGCAGTTAAAACCCCTAAACGATGTGCTCTTCCTTCAGAGCAAGCAATAGGGGAAGGCTGCCATATTTTTCCATGCACTGGCCCAAGAAAAAGAGAATGGCTGGTCAGAAGCACTGGGGCATCTCCTTGTCCTCAAGGTACGAAAAGAGAAGAGAAGAGGTGATCAGAAAAATACTAAGGACTGAGAATTATTCCCAGGAGATTTATAAGCATGGAAGGTCCTGGGATCAAAGCCCTTTACACTGAGACTCCCTCTCACCACCTCCCCGATCCCCACCTGCCACATGAAAATCCCCATTTTCATCCTACTAGTTCTGAGCCTAACCTCCGAACCTCTGCTCATCTCACTCTACTGGAACAACTATTTCAGACAACAGGGCCACCTGTTGATGGTTTAGAACTAGAGAAGTCCTTACCCCACAGCCCAGAAATTGGCAAAGGGCCCTTCCATGACTGAATGGGGAAGAGAAAGAAAAACAAGAGAGCTGTGTGAGTGGCAGCCAAGGCGGTAACAGGAATGGTACCTTCCCCTGGCAGCACTGATAGGTCTACAGTACTTGAGTATTGCTTGTACTGGAAAATACATTTCTACTTCAAATAATCAGCTTACAAATAAATTTTGAGGAAATAAATTGGGGACTGCCTTAACTCACATTATAGAATTGAAGTTACACAATTCAAATCATAGAATCTTTTCCCTCTTTTAGCATAAGAATAGTTTAAAAGTAAATTACAGACAAATTAATCTATATTTAACGTTATTTTGAGAAACGACTAAAAGTCATGGAAATGAAAGATAATTTTAGAAAGTCCATTTTATGGCTGTTTTTAAAGTCTGGTTGAAAAACACCTCCCTAGATCACATTCAGTTGTGATCTTTTTAAAATAAAACTATGAATGTTAAAGTCATACATAATTTAGATTTTAATTTGTATATATTTTATAAGAAATTTATATATGGCCAATTTGATTTGGGGTAAAAACAGAATAAAAAAGGAAAAAATAATTTACCTTCTAATGATTAATGAAATGCTTAAAGAAGAACATTATTTCTTTCAATATACTGAGAAAAGTTTATGAAATAACGATAGCAGCAGAAGCATAATTAGAATATTGATCACAAAATACTCCACCAGTTTTTTCTATCAGTCTTGCTCCCAAACTTTCATGTATTTTTTTCTGGATCACTAGGTTTTATTTATTTCTTAATAAAACGCCAATAATCCATATTTTTCTCTTCCAACAAGTTTCAGTTTGTTTAAAATTACAACTACCATTCAATGGAAGTGAAGGTATTCTGGAATCCTAAGCTTTTAAAAAATTAAACTTTGAAGTTTGGCTGGATTTATTTTTAATTTACAGGTATTGACCCTGTAACAATTGAGTCAAATTACACTAAGATAAAGATAATCTCCAGGTGGGAAGGAACAAATAGGGATGTGAGCTTTAAATGTTTCCTGATTGGCCTCTTTAAAGTGCAGCCCAAGCCATGATATAGATCACTTTTCCTAATGGTTGATAATGCTGAAATTTGAGACTACTACCCCCCCTCAAGTTTAGAGCCAGGGTTTGTTGAACTCTGCTTGTACTTCTCTAATCATAGCTCAGCATCTGATAAATAGGAAATGAATCTTCACCCCAAAAGACTCCATTCACAGAAGTTTTATCAGAAATATGCACCAAAATACTTTGGATTCCAGAGCCAAGCGCTCAAGTGGCAAATTAAGAATTGAGATATAAATGGAAAAAAAACAAAAAACAAAACGAGAGCAAGAGGGCATATGAACCATGGTATTTGCCACCTCTGACCTCAAGATAAGTAACTACCAGCTCTTCCAATGTTCATTAAAAACTATCATTTTAAGAATTTAGACACAAAAGGTGACCACCCTTTCTCAAGTGGCCCAAGAGGATCGTCTTTAAGTACCACTCCTGTGAAACTTTCACAGGTACAGGTGTGCCCACTAGACAACGTCAGTGCTAAAGCCGAGGGATTACTCACCATAGGAGGAAATTCCATAGGGCTGTCCCGGCTGTGGGTACGTGGCATAGGCTGTAGCTTGTTGCATTCCTGTGGTAAACTGTGTTTGCCCATATGCAGCCATAGTTTGTGAGGAAGGGGTAGGGAGAATATGTGGGTATGGTCTGCTATTTGTCAGAAATGACAGAAAATAGAAAGCCCATGCATTAGATGGAAACATGCAAGGTAACTGATTACCAACCAAATCACAAATTCCAGTTAAAGACTGTTTCTTAATGTAAAACTTTCAAGTGTAATACACAAAGAACCAAAATACTACAGCGTCCCTCCTAGGTGATGCTCCAAATAAATTTGCGTAAATACATTTAGGTCTCTATGAAACACGCTTTAGTTTAAATTAAGATGTAACGTGTGGGCACCAGACACGACTTGAAATAAGGTAAAAGACTACTCAGAAAAGTTATTTATTGATTAAGAGAAAATATATCTTACTTGGAAGGATAAATCTGTGGTGGGGAGAATTGGTGAGACGGTCTTGGGCTGAAGCTACTGCTCCCAATGGCTGGAAAAAGAAAAATAATGCACAATAATCCAAGCAAAATACAAAATATGGATAAAGCATTGATATAGTTTCAACTATAGGTTGTGGCCACATGAAACCGTAGACCTTTTGGACCCGCAGAAATGGCAATTTCATAAGTCAACCTAACAGGAAGTTAAACTATATTAAGGAACCTATAGGAACTGATCAAGTGATTCGAATTTTAAATCAACTCTTAGAAAACATAGTCATAATATTCTTAAATACCTGTCAGTGATGGCTTTTACAGTGGCAATACTTTAAGAGCACAGGGAGTCCTGGCCACTGGTTGGAACCACCGCGCTGAAAGGGGAGGGATGAACTTGAATTACAGGGCTGGGCGGGACCGGAAGGTCCTCTGGTCTATTGTTTGTGTTCAAGGGGACACACGCCCCTGAGACTGTGTTACTGAGAAATGCAGTCTAATCTCCTCTCAGGGAAGTAGAAATAGGACAGATCCTCATTTGCCTGCATTGATTCAGCAATTTTTTAAAAATAAGAATGCATTCCTACAACCATCTAAAATTTCTCAAGTTGCAAACTAAGCCCGTTTTTTCTTGCATGGAGATGGATATTCCTTTGCCTTTCAGTTATATATGCTCCACTTCAGCATTCAAGTCACAAAGTTTTTTTTTTAAAGAGATTATTTAAGCATTCAAGCAGAATCTCATTTCTTTTTAATCACATATACTTGATTCAATAAGTCTCAGAAATGCACGAAAGTCTTCTATCAAATATTCTTTTACAATCATTCTGAACTAAAGAAGCAAACAAAAAACCTGGTTGTTTTTCTTTTTTTTTTTTTTTTTACTAACATGAGGCCTTAAAATGGTGATTCTCAGCTTCTTTCATTGTTAACATGGGCCATCTATTTATGTACATAAGTATCTACACACATTTACATATATACACATTTACATAAATATATACATACATACATACACACACACACACATATATATATATATATGTGTATTTCCCCTTTTCCCTTCAAACTCACCCTATGCTTTTCCTGGCTAAGATGCATATGCTTTGGGTACAATTATTATAAGATGTAATATGTTTATTTTCTTCTACGAATAACCACTGTTTGCAGAGGCTCTATTATTTATTCATTATATTCTACATTAAAACCTTTCATAAGCTTCCATGAACTCCAGGTTTTATACATTTTCATGATATCACATCAGTACAGTTATGTTTCTCAAATGTAATTTTCTAGCTTGTGTTTGGGAAAACAGTGGTGGTTTTGGGTTAGAATCTCAAAACCTATGACTAATCCTTTCCCGGTAAAGCAAATAGGCCTAACCCAGTGACAAGAGAATAGATGAAGGTCAGCAGTACTCATGAGACCTGCCAGACTTCGACCCTCTGGCTGTTGGTCTGGCAGAGATGGAGGTCATATTAATGAGAGAAGGCAGGCCAGCTTGGCTGGTGTCCCCCATCTCTTGGCACACGTTGGGTCACTACTCTGTTCCAGGCATTGCACTCCATGCTGAAGATGCAAACATGCAAAGACAAGTCCTGTCGTCGCACGTGGGGAGGCCAACATACAAACAGCTACGTGAGGATTAAATACAATTTATAGAAGGGAGAGAATGCCTGGACCACAAGCGCTGCCACTTGCCCAGGCCACCTGCGATTACAACCTTTCTAATGCCCTCTTCTAGGCCTGGAAAGAGACCAAGGGCAGAGAAGATTTATCCAGCAGAGCTGCTGGAGGGGTAATACCTTCCCTGGATCATCAGAGATAGAAAGAAGTTTTTTAAAAATGAAACCACAACACAAATATGTACTACCACACAAAAAACCCCAAAAGCCATCTGAAGATGGAAGCCGCAGAAATCCCTTTTATTCTTTTCTTGCTCTATCCCTGTGTTTTTCAAATTATGGGTCACAACCCATGAAAAGATTGTAAATTCAGCTTCATAGGTTCTGCTCAGCAATTTTTTATAAACAAATAGAATAACAGAATAGAAGATATCAGGGTGATTGTACAGCATAAGGTAGGTTCCACGAAGCTCTGATTTAGATTATATGCATAATATATGTGTGTACACATGAAGAAAGATTTGGGAGGTTGCAGAGTGTGGTAATACAAACACAGTTTCTGGAATTAGAATTTAATTTCAGCTCAGATTCAAGATCCAACTCTTCTACGTGGTCTTGGTCAAGTTATTTGATCCCTCTAAGCCTTGACATGTTCTCATGTAAAATGATGGCAGTAATACTACCTACACCTCTTGGGATGGTTGTGAGGAGTAAATGAAGTAATGACATAAAGCAAATAATACTGTGTTTGTGTAAGAAATGTTTAACATCTCAGATTCCCAAATTCCCACTATCTTTGCCCCCACATTTGCCCTTTTACTGTATTTTTAATTCTACTCGATGGACAGCATCACCATCTATCCAGCAAAAGGCTTAAAAACAGGATTCTTTATCCCCATTTTATATATGGGGCTAGAAATTAAGTAACATGTCCAAGCAAATAAATAGGAAAGCTGGTATCTGAACCCACATCTGCCCACTCTTTCCACCAAAACATACTATCCCCTGACCCCCCTTCACAGAAACTAGAAACCTCAGAATCATCTCATTTTTTTCTCCCTCTGTGACTCTCAAGTCACCCATCTCCAATTCAGAAACACCCACTGAGCTGTGCGGCATTCTCCATCCCTCCCCTCCTGTCCCGGGGCGGGTCCTCATTATGTCTCACCTGGACTAGAGAAACAGCCATCTAGCTACTCACTCTGCATTCCACCCACTGCCCTTTGACTCTCACTTCTGCCACCACACTGATCTTCCTTACCCGGAAACTTCTTCACGTCCATTCTCCAGTTTACAATCTCTCACCTGCACTTATACTATCCCTAGAAAAAAATTCCAAATTCCTTGGAAGATTATATAAAGATATTCAAGCATCCACCCTCCTGTGGGTTTAGAGTTACACAGCATCCCTGGACTTGAGGACTGCCCGTGCATGCCATGCATTTTCCTGTCTGTCTTGGTTGGTCTTCATGTCAGAGCCTACTGCCATGTTAATGCTCTTCTTTCCTCTACCTGTCAAACACTCTTCCACTGGGACTAAAACATTATTTTCTCTTTAGGATAATATCTTCTTTCTCTGTACGTTTTGGAATGTTGTAAACACTGGCAAAGTGGCACTCACCACACTACATGATGGTTAGTTTATGTAGTGTATAGATGTTAGTTTCCTCGGCTACCCATGAGCTTCCAGGGCCAAGGACCTCCTACTCTCCTTTCTTTCCTTGGCACCTGGTAGGGCCTGGCATGTGGTAGGTAATCAATAAATAACATTTGTTTACTAAGACTGTGAGGTTTAGGTCATAAGCAAAGTAGATATTTTTAAACCATAATAACTTGAAAGATGGTTAAATTATTTTAAGTTATTTATAAACACACAACAATAAACCTGATCTTTGGCAATATAAATGGGTCGATAGTTTTCCTTATGAAATAGATGTGAATAAGAACCCATGATGCTGCCCGAGTATGTTGCTGCTACTTACCTGTGTGCACCTAAAATTACTGACTATGTAATGCCATGTAAACAGCCATACCCTTAGGGCTTTCTCTAAATTCAAACCCCTGTGATCTCTGTGTAGCCTAAAGTCAAGAATCTTCCACCTTCTACCTCAAGTACTTTTTTCCTTAATTGCCTAAAACACTTTAAACTTTTTAATAATAATCTAAGAATTCAGATTATTTTTAATTTCATGAGACCAGAATAACCTAAGGCAAAAAGAATGCTCCCAGTCCATTTATCAAGGTAAATAAATTGTTTCTCTTACCATTAGTAAACTCCAAAGGCCACATGGCAGAGCCCTGGGGATGTAGGGACAACAGATCCTTCTTTGTTTTAACACTCTCGTTTCCTATCATTGCATTCTTTCTCCTACCTCTCACATGTAAGTTAAAGAAGCTCCCCAAATCTTACTGCAGGAAGGGAGAGAAGGACCCATGGTGAATTAATATTCACAAGCTAGAGAATCCACTGAGAAAGTCGACAGAAATCTAAAAATTAGCAAGTCCTCAGTTCATGGCTCCCCTGGGCTCCCATCTCATCCATGTCAACATCATTCAGCTGGACACACAGGTCAAAAGCCTAAAAGTTAAGTTTTGATTCTTCTCCTTTCCTCATACCCTTTTATCCTAAGTCCAGTCAGCTCTCCCCTCCAAATATAGGCTAAAAGTGACAACTTCTCGCTCTCTCTTGTCTGCCACTCTGCTCCAGTCACCAACGTTGGCCGTGGCCATCAGAGAGGGCAGCCAGGGCACCGCCCCCTGACCTCACCTTCCCTCCCCTCCCAGATAGGATACTGGCACACTGCATCCTGCTTCAGTGGTTCCTCCAGGAAACACGTGGGCTAACACAGTCCTCTTCTTCTGCACCAGGAAATTCTGGTCTCCCTGCTTCTCCTTACCTTCTTCCCACCCTTCTCCCAAAGAGAATTTTCCACATGACAAACAGTGATCTCTTAAAAACATAAATTAGATCATCATGTCAAACCCCTCCTTGCCCTCAACTCCGAACCCTGTTATCCTGTTTCATTTTGATTAACCCAAACTTATTCCCTCACTTCACTAAGACCTCTGCTCAGATGCCCTTTCCTTAGAGAAGCCTTCTTTCTAAAAGACACCCCTACCCACTCTTTACCATAGTCTTTGATCTGCTTTCGTTTTCTTCAGAGCACTTTTCACTGCCTATTTACTTATATTACCACTTACCACTTACCTATTTATCATTTTTCTCTCCCACAAGAATGAAAGCTCCATGAGAGCAGGGACCTGTCTACTTTTTCACCTCTATATTCCCACTGTCTAGAACATTTCCTGGCCCACAGTAGGTGCTCAATACAGAATTGTTGAATGAATGAATCAGATCCCAAAAGGTAGATCTTTTCATGAACAATTACGAAAACAAAGAAATCATATTTGTCAGATGTGATTTTTTTCTCCTCTAGAAATTTCCAATTTTCGAATACCCCCAGACATCAATGTTGAATGAATCCATATCAATTGACATTTTATTTAACAAATGAATAACAAATTTGGGCTTTGTGTAAGTGAAAGCCGCAGCAGGCAAAGACATTTTGTAATCCCTCAAAGCACATTATTTTCAACCCCAATTGTTCTTAACATTTTAATCATTAAAATATTGCTTTTCATTGGTCAATAGTAAATGAGCAGAACGTCACTGTGTTTTAAAAACACAATAAACAACCTTGCATTTTTCAATTCAACCACATGCCTTGGAAAATCAACCTCTCTCCTCCAGTTTCCCCACACCAGGATACCTGGAGATTTCACTGGAGAAGAGTGAGCCTCACTGCCTCCTTAATGCTTTAAGATGCTAGGGTTCCTTGAAGGACAAAGGTGGAAACAGCTATTACCAGTGTCAGGATGACTCCATATCTTCCTTATCCTTGCTATTTCCTTAAGATACCCAGAATATTAGGGATGTGAATTTTTAAGTTATCACAGAGAAGGAAGGTAGGCATAGTGACCACAGAGGTAAAGACCATCTTGGAGTTAATTCTTGGAGATTGCTTTCTCCAGCCTCCTGTTCCTCTTATAAACCCTAAGTCCTATTTACAGCCACTCCAGCAGGCCATGGTTTTCACATCTTTACTTATGAAAGGTGGGGGGAGAGAAGGAGATGTGGAGGAAGGGGGGTGGAAGAGGAGGGGGAAGGAGAAAGAGGAGAAAAAGAAAGAGGAGGAGAGAAGGGAAGAGAAAAAGTAAAAGACAACAGTAAATGAAGGTCCATCCCCATGGTGCTCTGTGCCTCCTATGCCTTGACCCAGTTCCCCAGGTCACCTGATCCTTTCCTCTGCGTCCAACACAGACCATCAATCTATGGCAAATGAGATTCTCTACAGCTTCAGTCTCTTCACCAAACTATTCCTCCACCTTCCGCTAAGCCCTCCTCCAAGGCCCTTACTTCTCCTGCGTATCTTTTCCCAGTAGAGGCTGCTCATTCTCTCAGATTCCAGAATAACAAAGACCTACAAACACATCCTCCTTGTTGTTTCTTCCAAATCATTGTTTTTCTGCTCTCCCAGGAAACCCTCCCTTCTCTGAGGTTCCTGACAACTCTTTAACACTTCCATGAATGACCCACCTCCTAAGCACTTCCTTGCATTTATCAAAAACTTTAGTATTTGACTGTGTCCCCTGACACATCCCAACATCATCTTGGGTCATGCATCCAGCGCTTTTCTCATTTCCGTCTTGGCCTCAACTCTGGCCTTCTACGTCAACCATCAAGCTCAAGACCACATCCTGGACCTCTTTCTCCATTCCAGTCTTAAACCACAACAGCACTGACTGATTTCATTTGTTTACTTACAAACATGTACTGACCACTGCGTATGAGCTCCATTCTATGATGGCCACTGGGATTGTAAGTGTGAACAAGACAAACAGTATCTGTTCTCATAGGGCTACAGTTTAGCAGGAGGAAAGATGATGCAAAGTAATTTTTAAAGGAGTGATAAAGGCTGAGGAAGGGAAGTACAGAGAACCAACTCCAGAAGCATCAGGTGGAGGCCTCACTGAGTTCTGAGATTAAGGAAGGAACATCCTCTTTTTCCAGAATTTTCATTCCTTTATTCCCATCTCATCTATTCTCCAACCCATCAAGAGAGGCAGGCCCCCGACATCCTTATCCTCTCTCAATTTATTATCCCCTTCCTTCACTTTTTTCTGTCTATCCTAGATACATGAAGTTATTTGAAACTTGTCTTTTACTGGTATCCTCAATTTTCTTCTCATATTGAGTCACTTCAGAGAAAAAAGTAGAAGCCATCATTCATTCATTCATTCATGTATTCAATAATTTATCTAGTAAATATCTGAGTGCCTAACACATGCTGGATACGTTTTCAGGTGTCAGGGATACAAATGAACAAAAGAAGACCAAATCCCTGCCATCTCAAGCTTACATTCTGGTGGGGGTGAGAGACCAGCAATAAACCTAATACACAAGTGGATGATATAGTTTGTAAAAGGTTCGAAGTGTTATTGGGTGGGTGGGGGATTCCGGAAGTCTATAGTAAGAGTTTTGTAACACTGAGTAAGGTGGTCAGGGTGAGCCTCAATGGTGGGATTTGAAGGTGGTGAAGCAGTCAGGCAGGTGCACAGAGACGTGTTCCAGGCAGAGGCACTGCCCCTGCAGAGGCCCTCATTAGAGAAACAGCAGGAGGCAAGGGAAGCAGGCAATAAGGTCTGATGGGGCTTGCAGGCTAATTGTAATGAATCGGCTTTTACTCAGAGATGAATGGGAGCCACTGGAAGGTTCGAACAGAGGAATCAGGCAGGAATTCCCTCAAAGTCTTGTCTCCTCCTCCTCCACTTCAAACTCATCTGCGTTACTTTCCATCAATCTTTCCTGATATTTCTGTGGAAAAGTTATTCCTTTTCTAGGCTGACCCACTTCTGTTGTGAATTGAAGCCATTGCTGCCCCATCAGGGTCACCTCTACCTTTCACCCCTGCCTCTATAAAGTTCGTGCTGGCAGCCCAAAACACCCTGACCTAAATGCCATCCCCAACCCTCCAGCCCTCTTTCTAACAGACTACCTTCTCTTCTTCTCCCTTCACCACTTATCGACGTGAAAGACATTTTTCTCTTTCCTGTCTCCACTTCCTCAGCGTATTCATTAAGTCATTCATCCATTCAATAAACTTTATGAGCACATGCTATCTGCTAGGAACTATGCTGGAGACACAGAAGTAGGGCATGTAGGCCAGCGGGCACAAGGGGAGATGAAGCCCGCTTGTCCACTGAAACTGCCATAGGTTAAATTCATTCATGCTTCTCATTTTTTTTCTTACTTTGAAATAATTTGACAACTGGAGAAAAGCTGCAAGAATAGTAGAAAAACTTCCCAGATATCTTTCACCCAAATTCCACAAATGGTAATGTTTTATGAGATTAACTTTATCCTTTATTCTCTTTCTCTCTCTATATGTGTGTATTATGCACATGTATAACTCACATTTTTTTGGAGTTGCAAATATGATGCCCCTTTACTCATAAATATTTCTGTATGTATTTCTTAAAAACGAGGAATTTCTTCCCCACGGTACTGTGATAAAAATCAGGAGAAACCATGATGCAATACTATTATTCACAGATACTTTCAAAAAAATTATCTCTTTGCAGTTTAGTATGTGATTTTTAACTTGTACTTTAAAATGATTACTTTTTAAAAGTATGAATATTATACATATGCTCTGCAAAAAAATATGAAAAAGGCAGAAGGAATAAAATTCAAATTATATTCCACCATTCAGAGAGAGCCAACCATTAATTTTTATACACATACACACAGACACAAATACATACAAATAAATGTCTTTTTAAACAAAACTGTGATTATACGGAACATATTACTCTTTTATAATCTGCTTTACACTTAATATAAGTAAACATTTTCTCATGTCATTAAGTCTTTTTAAAAAACCATTTTTAAAACCTGTATATGAATCTATCATATAGAAGTGCTTCCTTGAAGTATCTTTCCTGCCTTTACTTCCATTTCAATACTCTTTTTCTTCTTCCCCAATCACCTGTGCTTTCATCTTATCCTCTACCCATCTCTTATGTATTGGTTTTCCCTGGGTTCTGTCTTCAACCTTGTTATACCCTGCTAGCGTTAACTCTCTGTACACTTTCAGAATTTCCATTCCAGATCTTTCCTGAGCTCCAACATCTTCAGGTGCATGTTAAATCACCACTAACAAGACCCAAACAGAAGCTACCACCTTTCTTCCTCAGTCATACCTCTCAGATTCCCTCACTCCTCCCTTTTCTCTCTGCTTCACTCATCCCCACCATGCTCACTGGTCACTATGACCATAAATTCTATTTCATAAATACGTCTTAATCCATCACCTTTTCACAGCCATTGCCAGCACCCTATTTCAGGTCTTCAGCATTTCTTGTGAAAGTGATTGCAAAAACCCCTAACTGTTCTCTCCCCTTCAGTTCCCCAGCCTCCCCTCCATCCTGCCTGAGTCCTTCCATAAGGGAAAGTGAACACACAACCTGATGCCTCCCGTGGCACTCAGGATAAAACACACATGCCACGTGGAACACACCTGCCTGTTTAGACTCTGGTCCCTTCCTCTCCGTGCAGCACACCCCGCACTGCTCACACCAGACACACCAAGAATGCTGAACCATCAGTGGTGCCTCCAAGTTCCACACCTCCGTGCCTTGGTCTCCTCCCATGGAACACTCCATCCGTCCATCTTCCCCATCCTCAATTCTACATGTGCTTTATTCCTACACATTCTTTAAGGCTGAGTGCAGGCATCCTCTCCAGGAAACCCTCCCTGACCACCCCACCCCAATTCGGTCTCTGTTGGGTCCTTCCTGGGTATTCTTAGGGGTCCCCGGGCCTCCCTCGGCATTATGCAGCTGTACTATGATGGCCTGGTGATTACTTCGCCCTATTAAGTCGCAAGGCAGGACCGTTCTCATACACCTTTGAATCCATAATAGCACCAAGCACACTGCCTGACATAAGTCAAATTCTAGTAAATGCTTTATGAAAGAACTATGAGTGTAACACCTGTTGTTATCTCCTTATTGCCTCCAGCTGGTATCATCAGCATAAAAGTTGTGCATCTGCATTTCATTCTATATCTATTTATAACTCCTTCTAATTGGAGTGTATGTGAAATGATCCCAAGAGCTAGACGAGATCAATCACAAACTTAGAAAAGTATAGCATTTCCGATGGAGAGGTCTCATAAACACAGCAAATCACTTGAAAAGGGTTAAAAAATTGAAGAATTACTGCTGATAAGAATGAGTTTTAATTGAAAGAGTCCAAGCTGGGTAATTTGGAAAAGATACAATCAGATCCTCACAGTGAATTTATTATCACAGTCACTTTCTTATCAGCAATTTCATCATCATGGAGGTGAAACTTGTATGTTTTGTTTGTTGAAGGCAGGCTTTCTCAAAATGAAAGAGATTAAAAAATTAATTAAGGATCTAAAGCTGCTTGACAAAGTCTGATCTCTAGTTGACGTGACAGTTAGTTAGGAGGATGCCATGGCAAGTCTGTTTAGGGGCTATCAGAAGCCAAATTGTGCGTGATTAGAAAAATCACATAGGGACTTCCCTGGTGGCACAGTGGTTAAGAATCCGCCTGCCAATGCAGGAGACACGGGTTCAAGCCCTAATCTGGGAGGATCCCACATGCTGCGGAGCAACTAAGCACGTGCGCCACAACTACTGAGCCTGCGCTCTAGAGCCCGCGAGCCACAGCTACTGAGACCGCATGCCACAACTACTGAGCCTGCGCGCCTGGAGCCCGTGGTCCGCAACAAGAGAAGCCACCGCAGTGAGAAGCCCGCGCACCGCAACGAAGAGTAGCCCCTGCTCCCTGCAATCAGAGAAAGCCCGCATGTGGCAACGACGACCCAACACAGCCATAAATAAATAAATAAATGTGTTAAAAAAGAAAGAAAAATCACCAGATGAGAGACAGAAGGAAGGAGTCATCAACATAATAAAGATAATTTAGAGAAGATGGAGAACAATTCCCCTTTTGATTTTTTTCTCCTTTACAGAATACCAACATTTTCAGCAAACACTTCATCACACTGAACAAAAACATCAGAATTGCAAATATGTGACGCTGAGAAAAACTGTACAGTATTACACAGATGATATCCACATATATACACATACACATGCATACACACACATACATACACACACATATATTTGTATATGTAAACTAGGAAAAATAATGTTTCATATTACTGTGAAAATCTAATATTTATTCCTTACCTGAACCTGAGAAATTGTCTAAAGACCCGTCTGCTGTTGTTGAAACTATTTCACTGCTGCTCATTGGCTCTGTTTTAACTACAAAAATAAACAACATATATCATATACCCAATTAATATTTATAAAGGCACAGTAGAGAAGATATAACATTCAAAATAATTATAAGAAAATCATTTAAAAGTCAATCTTTTCGTATTTGAGTATAAATCAGATTAATATTCCTAATAGAGTCTTTTTAAAAGAAATTCCCATGTTAAGTTTTTCTTCCTAAGGAAACAATCTATTGTGGCAAGTTACCTTTTAATAGAAACACTTTAAAAGTAGTTCAATTCATTGTTGTCTTAAATGTTTACTAAATTGCTTACTAAAATAAATAACTTATGTCTCAAAATTTACATGATGTGGATGTGAAATTATTTCCTTGGGTTTGTAGCCATTCGGCCAAATAGAGTCCAAAGGATAGAAGAGAAAGACTTGAAGAAGTGGGAGATAACACCAGCTTTCATGATGCTCAAGGACAGGTGCACGCACACACACACTTTCTCAGTTATCCAGCATGGCTAAAAAACAGAGTGCTCACTTTAATGGACTGTTATTACCACCCAGCCATGACAATTCATCAAGGTCTGATGTACACTTAGTACCAAAACCACACTAAATATAAATGAAGCAGAAATAAAAATTTCCATTTCAAAATAACAATAGCAGACAGTTTGTGGAAAGCATAACCTTCAGTAAAGTCCCTTGGGTCTGTAAACTAAAAACATTTATCTTTATGCTATAGGTTCTCCAAAGCAAATCTACTATACTGATATAGTGAGGGGATTACTGCATCCCTACAGATAAGGCACCTCAGAACCCTATTTCCCCTAGTTTTAGCTTTTTTAAAATAATAATAAAAAAAATAGCATCATTGTTTTCCCTAGAAACTACTAGTGAAGTTCTTGTTTCCCTAGAAACTACTAGTGAAGTTCTATCACAGGAATTTGCCTAGCCTACTTTGTGGAAGTTATACATCCCTATTAACAGGTTTTCAAGGAGAGTGTAATAATACTTCAGAGGCTACTTAAAAATCAATAACATGTTTCCCAAAATGAAGGCCCTAACAAGAGAATATTTGGGGTGGCTTCTTTCACCAAGTAAACACATTCTGGAATGGGAAAGGATGATGGAGAAAATGAAGCTTTTCCTTCTCTCAACACTGCCAATCTCTTATAAACATCAGGCAAAGGACAAATTCACCCTCTTGGGCCTTCAATTCTTTTACGAGTGCATAATGAGTAATTCTAAAATTCACATTATAAATAGTTGCAGCAGAGAGTCAGTTTCAAAAAAGAAAATTAGACTGTCTCTAAACCAAGTTGAAAAATAAAACCAGCGAGTCCAAAGGGAATCACTTCCATTGATTGTTCTAATGTAGACCAAACAATAGTGTAACTGAAATTTTCTCTTTTCCACCAGTTGTTTCAGATTAGAAGTCTTAGTTGATGCTAATAAATTCTGATATAAGCCTATATTTCCCTCCTCTCTTCACGCCTCCAGGAAACCTAATGATTTTGCTCTTCATAACCATTATATAGCTACAGATTTAGGAAGGCAGGGACACCACTGCTGGTGCACGGTTTCATACCCAGTTGTCTACATCCTTATTTTACCTCTTTAAAAAGAACTCATATAACACCCTGTACATAAAAAACAATGGTTCTATTTCACTCTATACTGGACAAATTACCATGGGATCTGAACTCAGTATCAAATACCACACACCCAGAAAAAGATCAGAATTAGGCCCAAGGGGAATGGGTCCTACAAAGTACCTACTATGTGTCAGATTCTTTGCAGACATTTTGATTAATCTCTTTAAACAATTCTACAAGTAGGTCTCGGAACACAACACACAAACTCACTAGTTACATACTGCCTTCTTGTTTCACAGGCAAAAACTGAAATCAGAGGGGTTAGGAAATTGCCCAAAGTTACACAGTAAGTGGCAGAAATGGGATTTCATGTTGGATATTTTTTATTCCAAGTCTTGAAAACTAGCAGTAAGCGGCACTTCCCAATAATTAGAGCTACTCGACAACAGAGCAAGGCACTGCCATACATGGTGGACACGGTGCAAAGCAAAACCCCTGCAGTTCTTGTCTTCCTAGAGCGTTCACGCTTCCAGGCTAGTGAACTTGCTGGAAGATCTCAAGCAGAAAGTCCACGCCTACCCGTCTGCCTGGGAAAGATGGTGAAGAAGAAATTTACAGTGTGAGATGTTAGCCCAGATGACTTCTAAGTCTTGGCCAAATCTAAGGTCTTCTATGAATCTGTAGACTGGACTATAAAATTCACGAAAGCTTGACTACGCCAAACCATTCCTACTCCTGTACCCCAAGACCTACCCCAGCTATTCTCCATAATTAGCTTAATCAAGTACAGCTTTCACTCCCAAGAGGCACATTCAATTATACTTGCAATGCCATTAAAACTAGGCAAAAAGAATAGGAAGGAAACGAAGAGGATACTTTTTCTTTTAGGCCCCCAGCCCATTGCTTTTTGCCATTGTTCAAATATACTCATCTATACACTAAAGAATAAAGACTCCCTTTTCCTGATGAACCCAAGTTTTTAAAAGGCTCACTGTTGAAGAGAAGAGGCAGTATATAAAGGAACTACCAGGATATTCGCGATTTTATCAGGTACTGTAATTGAATCTGTGATCACCAGACACCTGATGCTAAAGAGACTGGTGATTTATTGTGATGGAAAATAGTTTCTGAATGAAAGCCAAACAAACAGAGACCACTGCTGGCTTTGTGGTGGCCAAGCATACACCCACCAGAAAGTTAAAAAGAATCATCTCTGGCCACCAGAACTTTACCCATCCTCACTAGCGCCATGACATTTATAAATATGCCATAGGTGATATAATAGAGCACCTTTCCAAAGCTTTGACTTTAAAAACACAACGTGCTGAATTTTTTTTTTAAGTTTGAGAGATTTCAACTGCTGTCATGTCTGAGACCAATGATCCCATCTGAGCTATTTATCTGAAAAGAAAAATCTGAGTGACGTGCTCTCCTCTAAATAATGGTAGAACTCTTTTATCTCCGCCATACTTTTTCCTGCATGACATGACTTCAGTCTATCAGAAAATAACAACTTTTAGTCTCTTTTGCCACCACTCAAGAGTCTCTCTTTTTCCTACCACTCCAAATTTCCAATCTTCCATCTGATACTTAAGGACCTACTCATCCTTTAAAAATATTCAGAAATTCTCCTTTACCCCTTTAATCTCCCTGATCCCCTCAACAGCTTGACCTGTCCATGTACTTTAGGCCTGAGTTATACTGGGCAACTTGCTACCCTCCAGAAGTGCCACAAACTTCCATCTATCAATTTCTTTGCACTCTGGTTTTGGAGGCAAATAATCCAGCTACCTGCTATAAGACTTTGTAAAAGTTATATGATCTCTTCAACCTTAATTATCTCATATAAAATATTTTAAAAGTAATATCTACAGTGATATATACATACACACACATGTGTGTAGGTGTATATATATATACACACACACACACAATGGAACACTACTCAGCCATAAAACAAATAAAATCTTTCCATTTGTGACGACATGGATAGACCTTGAGGGTATTATGCTAAGTGAAACAAGTCAGAAGAGAAAGATGCCATATGATTTCACTTATATGTGGAATCTACAAAACAAAATAAACGAACAAACAAAGCAAAACTCATAAAGAGAACAGACACTCATAGATACAAAGAACAGATTGGTGGTCACCAGAGGAGTGTTGTGGGTGGGTGAGATGGGTGAAGGGGGTTAAGAAGTACAAACTTCCAGTCATAAAATAAACAAGCCATGGGGATGTAATGTACAGCATGGGGGCTACAGTCAATAATATTGTCCTGCATATTTGAAAGTTGCTAGAAGGGTGCATCTTGAAATTCTCATCACAAGCAAAGAAAATACCTATATTATAGAAATGCAATAAGGATCCATAAAAACGTATGTAAAGTACCTGATACAAATAAGGCACTGAAACTATATTTATCATCATTAGTAGCAGTAGTATTATACCTACCTACCCTGAATGCCTTTCTCCTGGGGAACAGTACCAGGGAGCAATAAGGAACAGAGTTAAAATATATAATAAATAAATGAATGAATGAATAAAGGAAGGAATAAAGAGTTAAAAGCACCAGCTTTGGAATTATCAGTTGAAGTTCAATCTAGCTTTGCTATTAACAGTATGAACCTGGAAAAATTACTCAACTTCTGTGTGCCTCAGCTTCCTTCTCTATAAGTGGGGATAACATACTCACGAGAAGATTAAAAAAAACAAATGCTTAAAAAAAAACAAATGCTTAAAAATCATTCAGCACTGTGCTAGGTTCAGAGGCCATGTTTTTATAGTTACTTCTATCATTAGAGTGTCTTTATTAAAGTAATTATGAGGAATCAAAGTGTTTCTTCTGGGGCAGAATCTGTTACAAACTTCACATTAAAGTTAAGCTTACCCTTTGAAAAGTAAATTAGAAGAATCTAAAGCTAAGTGACTTGTCTAAGCTCAACCATTAGGGCAACTGCCTCAGGACAGCAAAAATCAAATCAAGGTAACTTGGCGGTAACTCAAGAGGAAGGACTAAATCATGATTATATTAAGTAAACCTATCTGCTAATCCCAGAGTCCTAATTTATCCCTCTCCTCCAACTCCCTTTCCGCTTTGGTAACCATAAGTTTGTTTTCTATGTCTGTGAGTCTGCTTTTGTTTTGTAAATAAGTTCATTTGTGTCATATTTTAGATTCCATGTGTAAGCGATATCATATGGTATTTGTCTCTTTCTGACTTACTTCACTTAGTATGATAATCTCTAGGTCCATCCATGTTGCTGCAAATTCTTCTGCCCATTTTTTAATTGGGTTGTTTGTTTTTTTGATGTTGAGTTGTATGAGCTGTTTACATATGTTGGCTATTAATCCCTTATGGGTCATATCATTTGCAAATATTTTCTCCCATTCAGTAGGTTGTCTTCATTTTGTCAATGGCTTCCTTTGGTGTGCAAAAGCTTTTTAGTTTAATTAGGTACCATTTGCTTATTCTTTTATTTTTATATGTTTACTGGAGTACAATTGCTTTACAATGGTGTGTTAGTTTCTGCTGTACAACAAAGTGAATCAGCTATATGTATACATATATCCCCATATCTCCTCCCTCTTGAGACTCCCTCCCACCCTCCCTATCCCACCTCTCTAGATCGTCACAAAGCATCAAGCTGATCTCCCTGTGCTGTGCGGCTGCTTCCCACTAGCCATCGATTTTACATTTGGTAGTGTATATATATCAGTGCTACTCGCTCACTTCATCCCAGCTTCCCCTTCCCCCATTGTGTCCTCAAGTCTATTCTCTACATCTGTGTCTTCATTCCTGCCCTGCTATTAGGTTCATCAGTACTGTTTCTTTAGATTCCATATATGTGCGTTAGCGTACGGTATTTGTTTTTCTCTTTCTGACTTACTTCACTCTGTATGACAGACTCTAGGTCCATCCACTTCCTACCATATATATAAAGTAGATAAACAACAAGGTCCTACTGAACAGCACAAGGTACTATATTCAATATCCTGTAATAAACCATAAGGGAAAAGAATATGACAAAGAATACGTATATATTATAACTGAATCACTTTTCTGTACAGCAGAAACTAACACAACATTGTAAATCAACTATATTTCAATTTAAAAAAATGGTCAGGACAACTAGACATTTTTCCAAAGAGGAAATGCAGATGACCAACAAGCACATGAAAAGATGCTCAACACTGCTAATCATCAGGGAAATGCAAGTCAAAACCACAATGAGATGTCACCTCACACCTGTCAGACTGGCTATCATCAAAAAGAACACAAATAACAAACATTGGAGAAGATGTAGAGAAAAGGGAAGCCTTGTAGACTGTTGGTGGGAATGTAAACTGGTGCAGCCACTGTGGAAAACAGTATGGAGGTTTCTCAAAAAACTAAAAATAGAACTGCCATATGATCCAGCAATTCCTCTCCTGGGTATGTACCCGAAAAAAACGAAAACACTAATTTGAAAAGATCATGCACCCCAATGTTCACAGCAGCATTATTTATAATTGCCAAGATATGGAAGTAACCTAAGAGTCCATCAATGGATGAATGGATAAAGAAGATGTGATATATATACACACAATAGAATGTTAGTCGTAAAAAGAATAAGATTTTGCCATTTGCAGCAACATGGATGGACTTGGAGGACATTATGCTAAGTGAAATAAGTTGGAGAAAGACAAATACTATATCACTTATATATGGAATCTAAAAAATACAACAAACTAATGAATATATCAAAAAAGAAGCAGACTTACAGATATAGAGAACAAACTAGTGGGTACCACTGGGGAGGGGGGCAGGGGCAATATAGGAGTGGGTAAGTGGGAGATACAAACAACTGGGTATAAGATAGGCTCAAGGATGTATTGTGCAACATGAGGAATATAGGCAATATTTTGTAATAACTGTAAAAGGAAAGTAACCTTTAAAAATTAAAAAAAAAAAAAAGAAAACACATACCTCAGTCATTACAATATTTCTGAAGAAACAGGCTAGTGGGAGGATGGTGAACATGGCAATTGTGATAGAGGATTCCAGGAGAAAATGTGGGCATTTCTCTCCAGCACTGCTTAGTGGCCCATGGAAAAGAGAACCCTGTATTTGTTTACCATAAATTTAACTGGAGACAGAGCTATCAGATCATTGGAGCTTGGGGACTTTAGCTATAAAGATCATCCAACGAACCCATCATACCATGATTCCTTGCTCATCAAGCAACTTCTCATTAAAATCTGAATGTTGCAGTCACATTATCTCCAGGAAGATGACAGACTGATCAGAGGAGATAAGCACCCAGTCCATTAGCTTAGCTATATTTCTCACTATAAATTAAGAGGGCAGTTAAAGCACGTTCTCCCCCAGAGGACAGCTGTGCCTGATGGACTGGGAGCCGGCCTCTGTGTTAAGAATTTGCCCAGGGGCTTCCCTGGTGGCACAGTGGTTGAGAATCTGCCCCGTCCCCGTAGGGGACACGGGTTCGAGCCCTGGTCTGGGAGGGTCCCACATGCCACGGAGCAACTAGGCCCGTGAGCCACAACTACTGAGCCTGCACATCTGGAGCCTGTGCTCCGCAACAAGAGAGGCCACGGTAGTGAGAGGTCCACGCACCGCGATGAAGAGTGGCCCCTGCTTGCCGCAACTAGAGAAAGCCCTCGCACAGAAACGAAGACCCAACACAGCAAAAATTAATAAATAAATTAAACTCCTACTCCCAACATCTTCTTAAAAAAAAAAAAAAAAAAAATTTGCCCAGGATTGCAGCAAAGGCACCAGCCTGGGTAAGCCGTAGATCCTCCCCAGGTAGTATCTAAGCTCATAACTTTTCTTCTAACTGTGACAGTACAGCTTGCCTTTGCTTGGCACATGCTTGGTCTTCCTCTCTATTTTGTTTCCTACTTCAATGCTCCAGGACTTTACAAACTCTGTTCATTATCCCTCTACTACTCTTTATGATTCCTTTCTCTCTTCTATTTCAATGAGATTTACTTTCATTCCACTTTGGTAATTAAATACTTCAGCTACACCACTTCCTAGAACTGCACTGCCTCTAAATAACACCACCTTTTACCTTTTTCATTTGCTCACTTCTGCTGGACTAGCTCTTAATCCTCCTCAGAATATCCCGTCTTTCTAAACCCCTATCCATTCTCCCACTCCAACCACACCAGCCCAGTCTGGAACCCAGAACTCCCACCCTAGAATCCCAAGTGTCACCTCATTTTTCCAAGCATCTTTTTGGCCAAGCTCCATTCTCGGGATTGGCAATCTCTTACTGTTCACTCTTCGGCTCTGTTCTGGCTGATTGAGCATAGGAGAGGAGACCACAATTCACCCGCTAACTGAATCCACTAAAATGTATGCTTTCTGTATTCTTCTGAGTCATCCTGTTGCTTGACAATTCCACCTTTCCATTTCTTCTGCCTGAAAGTTTCCATCAAGTCTTCTCTACTTTACTCAAAACTCCAAACCGCACCTTATCCCCCATCCTCTTCAGCACATGTCCTCACCAACTATTTTATAAAGAATGTAGAAGCTGCATTAAATCTTTCAATGATCTTTCTACAACATTTCCCATCTTCCCACTGATGAGTCTCAATAGAGGTTTTCTTTCCTCTAGCAGCGTTTAAATTTTATACCTTATTCTTACGCCACATCCATACCTTCCTTGCAACAATGCTCCAATATTTGATTGTTTGGTCTCAACATCTTCAATCGTTCCATCTCAAGGGACTTACTTCCTTCTACTTCCCCTAATTGTAAAAACAGGCAGCAGCACTATTTACAATAGCCAGGACATGGAAGCAAACTAAATGTCCATCAACAGAGGAATGGATAAAGAAGATGTGGCACATATATACAACAGAATATAACTCTGCCATAAAAAAAGAACAAAATAATGCCATTTGCAGCAACATGGATGGACCTAGAGGTTGTCATGCTGAGTGAAGTAAGTCAGAATGAGAAAGACAAATATATGATATTGCTTATATGTGGAATCTAAAAAAAGGGTAAAAATGAACTTATTTACAAACCAG
Organism: Delphinapterus leucas; assembly: GCF_059928025.1. Lineage (NCBI taxonomy): Eukaryota > Metazoa > Chordata > Mammalia > Artiodactyla > Monodontidae > Delphinapterus > Delphinapterus leucas. Next base: position 70,315,170 of record NC_143145.1, on the reverse strand, counting down.
AAATTGAGTCACAGATGTAGAAAACAAACTTACGGTTACCAGGGGGAAAGAGGGGAGAGGGATAAATTAAGAGACTGAGATTGACATATATATAAAATAGATAACTAATAAGGACCTACTATATAGCACAGGGAACTCTACTCAATATTCTGTAATGACCTATACAGGAAGAGAATCTAAAAAAGAGTGGATATATGTATAACGGATTCACTTTGCTGTACACCTGAAACTAACACAACATTGTAAATCAACTAGACTCCAATAAAATTTTTTTTAAATCCAATAAATAAATAAGGCAGGTCTGCCCTGATTTTAAAAAAAACTTCTCTCAAGCATGATCTACCTCTCTCCCTTCTTTCATCACTAAGTTTTCTGAAAGTTTGCCTTCAAGTCCTTAATATCTACTCTCTTTAATCCTTTGAATCATCCCTTTATAGCTACTATTTTACTAAAAGGATTTTCCTAATTGCCCGATGCAAACTTTTTCCATCCTGATTTTCCTTAATTCTTCTGTGGAGTGGGCCTTCCTCTGACACTTTTCTCATCATTGACCAACACAACACAGCAGTGTTTCCCTTTTTTAACCTGTATATGTCTTTGTCTCTGGATTGTCTTCCTTTGCCTACTCTGTGGTTCTATAATTCTACCTCCTCATCTATCTAAATTGTCCCTCACAGTTATGTCTTTCCACAATTAAAAAAAAAAATCTCCTTCACGTAGACAACCCTCAAATCTCTATCCACATGCACAACTTTTTCACAGGGACCAATCTTCACATTCCAATTATGCAAGGCCCTTGCCTGGATCAAGGTCAAATCAACCTGCTCAAACGCAAACTCCTCATTCTAATCCTTTGAAATGGTCATGCCACCTACTAGACAGAAAGTTTCCTTTTCACCCTGATTCCTCCCAGCAACTCTTTCCTCACATTCCATTGCCAAGTCTATCATTTCTACCATTCTAATCTTTACAACCATTTCCCCCCCTAATTTCACAGCCACTAACCTAATTACCTTATACCTCTTCTCTTGGAAAAGCTGACCAATTTGCTTTTCAGTCTCTACTCTAGTTTGAGCAGAGATACTTATCTTTCCTTAGCCGAGATTTGAGCGAGTCACTCCTGGCTCTGAGGTCTAAGAGCAGGCTCTCCATTTTCTCCCAAATTAAGTTACCATTCCTTTATCGTATTCATAAGGCCCTCTATACTCTAAGACCAAGTTTTTTATACTTTTATTTTTTCCTTTCCTTGCCAGTTCTTCCATACACATTTTACATTTGTATAACAAACGGTAACTTACAAGAATAGAAGAATATTACAAAATATAAGGTCACATCTAATTGTCCTAACTTTCCTGTGTGACACTTATTATCTCCCTTTTACAGACAAAGAACCACATGTCCATATATACAGTCAACATTTAAACCAAACTGGTCTACCGAATGTTTAATGCTTCCTCAAATCCACAGTATGGCTAGTGCCTTTCCTTCTGACATTAAAGGTTCTACAAATTCCCGTCAACCAATGTCCCACCTGCTGTGTGAAGTCTTGCCTAATCTGCTACTCAGGGGTGATTCTTCTTTTCCTTGAGCTTGTACCTCATTTAGAACACATATCCTACTCAACCTCATTTTACATTTCACAGTCTTATCCATTTGAATATATTATAAATTTCTTCATGATAGGAACTCCAGCTTTTTATATCTCTACAGAACACAGCACCATGCTTGACACATAGCTGGAACACAATATTCACTGAAGGAATGGATGAACTGACTTTAAAAAACAGAGTACAACTGACTTCATACCACTAGGCATATTGCATAAGGCAATTAAACACACTGTGTATGATCAAACAGAAGATTACATTTTATTCTTCCCAAATTATCACTCTGTCAATGTATGTGCAGGTTCTTGTAAAGCCTCTCACTTACAGGACACATGCCCCTCATGTTATTTTGAGCAAAGTACTCTTTGGAGAAGATACATTCGCATAAAGGAATATCAATCATTGGAATTTTTGTATGTTTAGAGAGAACCCTTCCTGCATCAGTAAAAAGAGAGGTAAATAAGTCACAAAGATTTAATAATAATTTGTGGGGCATGATCAGCCCAAGACAAATGTTAGATATTGCTGTAAGTAAGCCTTAAAAAGCCCTTTAAAGAGATACAATTATGCTGTACAGACGACAAATAACCTGTAAGACGAAAGTATAACCATCATAACATTAAGTTATAGTTTGGATTCAATGATAGTATCACTCACAGATTTAATGACTGCTCAAATCATGAGGCCAAAGTGGAAATGTATGGAGTTTTTTGGGGTTTTTTTTGCGGTACGCGGGCCTCTCACTGCTGTGGCCTCTCCCGTTGCGGAGCACAGGCTCCGGACGCGCAGGCTCAGCGGCCATGGCTCACGGGCCCAGCCGCTCGGCGGCATGTGGGATCTTCCCGGACCGGGGCAGGAACCCATGTCCCCTGCATCGGCAGGCGGACTCTCAACCACTGCGCCACCAGGGAAGCCCAGAAATGTATGTTTTTTTTAAATGTGTCAAATGACTCAAAAAGTGGCATCAAGGGATACCAAATGCACATGTAAACAGAATAAAATTGTTACACGAAATATGAAAGTGCAAGATAGCAATATTCCCAAATTTATATATTTTATAGATCTTATTTTAGACATATAATTGAATTAATAAATTAAAGATTATAAGCAGCCATTCAACTCTTTCTTCTTTATCTAAAAGTGTATATATATCTACCTTTGGTTAATACCCATTTGGAAAATGAGGTATCACAATCTGGAATATGATTATTCTTCCTCTAAAAATTTAAAGTCATCCTCTTTTTCTTAAAAGAGAGTAGAAAAATATTAACTCTACAAAACAGCAATACAACCTTATGAAAACCAAACCAACATACATAGACTAAACTGGAACTTAAGGGTAAACATGGCCAACAAGAAATGTTATTCAGTTTCAAAACTCATTATTCACAGAAAGTATAGCATATTGGAGTAGCCCTGTGCAATGATTCATGTCGAGGTCTGGACTAGTTGACTTTTTTTGGTAAAAGAAGTGATACTTGGTAAGTGACGGCTGCTCCGGTAAAATGTCTCCTGCGATTTCACTTTCTTTTTTTTTTTTGGCAATTCTCATTCTTGCCACACAAGCTCAGGTTTCTAACACACGAAATCTTGGCAGATCAGATGAGCCTCCATTCTGCTGCACATCTCTCCCTCAATCCAACCTATCCTTGAAACTGCTGCCAGATTCATACCTAAGACACTTGCACCCTATCAATCCCTCGCTCAGAATATTCAGTGGCTTCTCTACTGGCTCCAGGATAAAGTCCAAATTCCTTAGCCTAGTATTCAGGGTCCTCCACCTCCTAGTTTGGCTCTAGATGATTCTTCCAACCTTATCTACTATCAGTTCCTCTTCAGCTCAACTGGTCTCCTCCCGGTCTCCCAAACGATCCTACCTTTGTTCGTATTCGTCCCTCATTTAGAATGCATTCCATCCCTTCTCAACCTATTCAAATTCTACCCATTTCCCAAACACTCAGCTCAGATTCCATCTCCTTCTTGAAGCCTGGCCAGACCTCAGCAAGCTGAAGAGCTCTTTTCTCTGAACTCTGAGAGCACTTTTGTTTAGATCAGTGGCTTCTAACCTTCTTGAGAATGAAGCCCTCTTTCTAACACCAAAACATTTCAGAACCCAAATGATAGCCTATTTTTAATCTGTTGATGGAGAAAGTACCCGATGACAAAAACCTACTGTGAATTTTCAGACAAGAAAATTTATATTTTCATAAACATAACAGAACGTCCGTACGTGAAAAAGAGTTAAAGATGGATGTGGCCTATTAATTTCCTCATCCTTCCGACAGAGCTCTTCGCACAGAACTTGCTGACTTTCAGTACTAGCTCTGCAACTCCTGGGGATCTCTAAGCCACGGACTGGAAATCTCTGCCTTCATAATTTAATTGACACAACATGACCTTTCAGTTTTTGCCAATTTTTTTAAAAAGTCTTATCTCCCCCAACCAGACTGTGAGCTTTTAAAGGCAGAGGTAGTGTCATACTTCATTGTACATGTGCTGGAACCTGGCAGAGTGCTTTGTATGCAGTGAAAACTAAATAAATGTTTCCTTCCCGGGACACTTTAAGTATCTGAGGTTCACTTTCTTCACCAATATTTTATTACAAAAAATTTTCATACATACCGAAAAGTTGAAAGAATTATACAGTGAACAGCCAGAAGCCTACCACTAGGATTTCACCATTAACATTTTAATCTATTTACTTTCCCACATCTATTCCTCATAAAACCACCTTATTCTACACGCATTAAAAATAAGGTGCAGACATAATATAGTTCCCCAAACACTTCAGCGCTCATATCATTAGAGTTCATATTTGTTTATGGTCCTTTTTTCTTTTAAGGAAAATATACATAATGAAACACACAAATCTTAAATGTGCCATTTGATGACGTTTAACAGATACCTACATTTAGATGCCAAAGTGGGATCTAAACATTTTTAGTGGGTTATAAGAATGGAAACATGGCACAACGGTCTGAAAAGGTTGTTCCAATTTTAAGAATTGAGTTAGCAATATAACAGTCTCCATTTATGGCATAGGCAATATTTACATAGAATTTTCATGTGGAAGAGTAGTCACTTTAAAAAAAGCTTATATATATTGAGCATTTACCACATGCCAGGCATTGTGCTAAGCACTTTATACGCAGTAGCTTATTTGCTTCTCGTGGCAACATCATGAGGTATTTATTATAATTGTCACATTTGAAAGATGAGGAAACTGCAGCTTAAAGACGTTTAAAAACTAGCCTAAGGTCACACAATTCGGTTTCAAATTTCTTTGATTACCATACCTTTTATGAAACCACTGAAAAATCAAACATTGTCCAATTAGGGTTTTATCATCCTTAATCATTCCTCTGATGGAGATCTGAACAATCAGTGAAGGGCACAGCAATAGGAAAGTCCCAGAAGAGCAGGGCATTGAACAAAAGTGTATCACTGTATGTTGCAGATTAGCGGATGGTAAAATAAACTAGTGTATGAAGATTGGAAGCAGATGAGCTGGCTTGGGTTCATAACCTCAGTCATATCAATCTGGAAAAATGGTCTACTTGCCTAAAATGTAATCAACCTACCAAATTTACATCTCAGATCAAACCTTTTCCCATTCTTCACCGAATCACGGGAGCACCCAGAACTAAATCCTACCCTCACTGTGTATTAATTGAGAAAGTACTTACTGAGTACCACAGGTACTCAGAGTACCTGCAAAGGCTATTAAGAGATGTGCAGATCTCACAAGGGAAGGAAACATCTTCTCTTTCCATGGAAACACTGCAGTAGCCAGCCAGTATGCAGTAGCCATATGTTTGCTTAAAGAAATATAACATGTATTATTCTTTAATAATAGCTGCTATTCTTTGAGCATGTAGTATGGCAGTGACTGTGCTGAGCATTTTAGGTCTGTCCCTGCCTTTAAAGAACCTTGAGCCTCTACTAGATGAAATACACCCAGTGAAAAAGGTATAACCCCCATTTTACAGTGGGGAAAGCAGAGGCTCACAGATCATATATGATAATAACAATAACAACAAAAACAGCCAATGGATATTAAGTATTTCCTAGGAGTCAGACTGTTGTAAGTGCTTTACCCACTCATTTAACTATCCTCACACCCCTACAGGTCAGTACTATTATTCTCTTCATTTTACAGACCAGGAAGCAGAGATAAAGGGCATCACACTTGCTAACTGGTAAGGGGCAGGGCTAGTATCCTGGCTTCCTAGCCTTCCCCCAACCCCCTGCTCTGGTGTCTCTCAAAACCCACATGTCAGTTACATTGTTAAACTGACCTTTTTTTTTTTTGCGGTACGCGGGCCCCTCACTGCCGTGGCCTCTCCCGTTGCGGAGCACAGGCTCCGGACGCGCAGGCTCAGCGGCCATGGCTCACGGACCCAGCCGCTCCGCGGCATGTGGGATCTTCCCGGACCGGGGCACGAACCCGTGTCCCCTGCATCGGCAGGCGGACTCTCAACCACTGTGCCACCAGGGAAGCCCTAAACTGACCTTTTTAAGCCCAGGTTAGTCTGACTGCAAAATCCACCCTCTCACGATCATGCAATACTGCTCTGATATATTTTTCATATTATCCATTCTCTGCTTTCCTTAAGGCAAGTATCAGATAGAAATTTGTGCTGAAAAAATAATATATAAATAAGTACATGATTTTAGATAAAAATGCCCTCATAACTTCTCACCTGGAGTCTTTTCTCCCCACCTACCACCTGTTGAATAGAGTTTCAAAGTACTACCTAAGTGTATTTGCAAGACACAGACTCTATCACATCACTCTTCGGTTTGCAAGCCTTCAGGTCACCCAGTTCCTTCAGGATTGAATCCAAACTCCTGAACCTGGTACATAAGGCGATTCATCATCTGTGTGCCATGTCTCTCAACACCCCCCTGCCCGCGCCCCCCCCCCCACAGCCCCCGGGGTTAGGGATGGCTTTGCTACACCTGAATAATCCATGGCCTCCCTTTCTGCCCTTCTGGCTTGGCATCCAGTGGTTTTCTACCTCTCCTTCAAGATTCAGTTTAAGCATTACCAGTGTGCAGAAACCATCCCTAGATCACCTCAGTCATGATTAGGCATCCCTCCTCCTCTGGAGAATACAGCCCTGAGCATCAAGTATGGTGGTCATCTGATTATTGGTCTGCCAATCACAGTAGACCATGAACTTCTCCTTGGCAAGAATGGTATTTGGTAAATTTCTAGACACAATAACTATTTCTTGAATTAACAAGGCAATAGTGGATATATAGCACGATATATATTCTTACATGATATGTATATTCTTTTCACTGCGGTGCATATACATCCTTGCTCCTGCAATTTTTCCCCACCTTAAAAATGTTGACCTCCAATCGTGACTCCTTACCATCTATGTAAGGATACTAAACCTAAGTGTGCTAACTGCTTGATCTTTTTATCATTCAGCTGTTTCTTGGACTATGTGAAAGCGAATTCATCGCTGCTGAATAATACTGAGTCCAAGTGGAAGTTTCCATTTATAAAACAGTTAGTTAGTACATATCAAATGCAAGTTAGTTCCTGTGGAGCAAATTCAAACTCAGCAGCAATGCTGACTGCGGATGTTCTCTGGATGGACGGCCTATGGCTACTGTAGGAATTGGTCTGTACAATGACCATTTTCAAAAATTTGCAAAATGGGCTTTAGCTACTTGTTGAATCTGTTAATGCTTTGTAAATAAAATTAGTGAGCCTTCTCTTGGAATCATTCACCTGCATTATTTACGTAGTAATATGCAATAACAAATATTTGTTGACTGTTTTCAGAGCCAAGCCTTCTGCCATCTGCTAAGGACACGACAGTGAACAGACTTATCCCTGCCTTAGGGACCCTTGAGCCTCTACTAGGTGAAATACACATATAAATGGAAGCTGTAGTTCCTTCAACGGGTAATAATCTTAGATAAAGTAACATAAAAACTTCTTAAGGCAGGTTAAGTATTTCAGTAAGTGCTAAGTTTTTAGGCTATTAGGAAGTCCTTTTTTTTTTTTTGAGTGTAAAGGATGCAGGCTTTAAAATGAGCCTGACATGCCTTTGAATCTCTTTTCCAACACAGATAATATGCTGTGGAAGCATAGAATAATCACTTAAACTCTTTAAAATGAGGTGCAGAAAAGCTACCCTAACTTTTGTTAGCATAAAATAAGGTAGGTGGAGGGAATAAAAGACATCCTTAAATAGATAGTAAGAACTTAGTCTATTCAGTTCATAGCCCTTATTTTGCTAAAACAGTATTCTCCCCACACAAAGTTCCCTTTATCAGTAATAGATGCAGTGATAAAACAAGGAAATATTTTAGATTTTGATTTAGATTAATCTTATGAAAGAAAAAATGTCTCTGTTGTATATTACAGGGAGCACTTTAAAATACATCCTTGGAATGTGTCTGGTAGAGTTCACCCACCTTTTTCAGTGTAATGGGATACTGGAGGCATGAAATAGAACTGAAAAACCTGCAAACCCAGCAAACTATCTTGTACATAATCATAGTAAGCTTTTAGTTATCAACTACTTGGCCTCCTAAAGCTTAACGTAAATCCTCGATTAGCTTCTCAAAATTTATGTTCTCTTTTAGTAAAGGCAATATTTTAGCAGTCTTTGACGATGTCTATGTGACAGATGACTTCTTCCTACCCAAAGTGAAAAGGGAAAAATAGAAAATTTACAATTATGTATATATTATTTCTATTATATTGTAAGTTTGGAGGCAAAAAGAAGAGAATGAATTATTCTTGGACCTTATTCCAAGTAAGCAAGGTGAGAATAAGCGCGCACGCATGCACGCACACACACACCACTTTTATCTATATACTGCTCACCCCAAAACATCCCTGGGCATCCTAAGAAATTAGGAATTACTTAAATCAGGGAATTCATGACCAAAGCGATAAGGATTGGCCTAAATACTGGCACTCACTAAAGGTCTGCACATCCCTCTGGGGGAAACCAAAGTTTCTCCCAGAGATAGGATGTCCTTAGGAAGTTATACATACTTCTGTTCCAATGAAAGTTCTGGCCCAGCTAGGGGAGAGGTGCCCCAGAACTGTAATTCTCTGAACTATTAGACATTGGGAGTAGATGAAAACTGTCTACATCGAGTCGTTAGTTTATCAAGAAGCCTGGCCCTCTAGAAACTCTGAGCCTAGTTTCAGGCAGTATTATAGTTCCTATTCTTACTGTGAAAGATACAGTTAGTGATATGTAATTGGCTAGAGTATGTTTGCCAACCTGCAAGCCCTACACATGCCAACCCTCTATTCCTCCCACTTGACCTCTTCCACTCCCTGTCATTCTCTCTCCTCCTGTTCCTAGAAGGTAGCACGCATGTTCCCAACCTATGGCTTTGGAAACTGCTCTTCCTATGGAGCCCCCAACAAATGCCATTTAAGCTTCTTGAGTTTTGCTTGGTTACTATAACCTGGTTCTTAAAGTCAAGAGAAATGTGACCAAATTCATCACCCACTTCAAAATATTTTCTGAGGCCAAAAAGACTTACCCTGAGCAGTAGCAAAACTGCAACCACTTTTAAAATTTCACAGTAATACTGCTTCAATCCAAATGTGCATATAATAATGACTATTATAATGAAAAGCAGAGATGACTTCCCAACTCCGTTTGATCCCAGAGAGGCTTAACATAGATGGACGGCTGGTGGAATTATAATTAAGTCTAAAGCTTTGAAAATGAAAACTAGTAAGAGACAATCCCCTAGAAGTTAACCTATTGATGCAATATGCTATGTGCACACGACACAAGGAAGAAATCTCACACACTCATGCACAAAAGAACTTAAAAACCAGAGTATGACTACCCTGGGGAGTTGTCCTTATAATGAAGTCCTTTTGTCATCAAAGCCTTTGCCATTGGTCCTTTTACAGCTCTGCTGTTTGCTTGAGAATAGTGTTCTCCAGTCATGAGGACAGTGGAGGTACCAACGTTTAGTACGAAGGTATTAGAAAAGGTATTGGCAGATGGTGGAATCATGTATTCTCTCCCTAGAGTGATACAGTGATTTGAAAACCCAGGCTCTGGACTCAAACAGAACTTGATTCAAATACCAGGTCAGATACCAGTGGTACCAATTACAAATCATGTGTCTTTCAACTTGGCATTTAACTTTCAGAGACTCAGTTTTATTGTACATGAAACAATAATGGTACTCTAGAAGGGGCTATTATTTACATATGGTCTAGAAATTCACAGAGCACTTAGTAAGTTCCTAGTGTGTTACAAGTTTTACTTATCATCCTCACAGCAAGCCTGAGGTAAGACCTGCTGTTATCCCCACTGTACAGATGAGACTAAGCCACACAGAAGTTAACGTGCCTGAGCTCACACAGCCAGCAAAAGGAGCTGGGATTCAAACCCAGTGTCTCAACCACTATGCTGGCGATCTCAAAGGATTTTCTGAAGACTAAAGAAATGCATCACAGAGAATGGTCAGCTTAGTGACTAATGAGTTATTCTTAAAAATTAGCTATTATTTTCATTAACTACCAACAGGCATGTGAAAATTATTCTCATACACTGTATACGCAAACATTAAATCCTAACAAATTATTTTTTTCATCCTTTCACAGCTTTTGCTAAAGAACAATTTAAAAGAGGCCAATTCTGCGGCTACAGACAGACTCTAAAAATGTCACTTAGAAACTCCTTTACTCACAATGTCCCTTCATCTTCCAGAAACTAAATCATGTGCAGAATGTAAACAACAATAAAATTAGATTACCGTTTTTTCTACTGACAACAGAAAATTTGACCGCAAATATATAAATATAGCTTTTAAAATGTAGCCTCAAACCATAATGTTATACACATTCACTCCAGTTTACATATTTTTCGTAAGTAAGAGTTCTTAAAAATACTCTAGTTGGATATAACTGTATTTTACGAAATTAAAATTACAGTGAGGAAAACAAATTCAAGATACTGACAATTTGTTTGCATTCTAAGCTTTGTAGAAAGGATAAAGCAACTTTCAAATAACTTCTGATAATAGAAATTTGTAAAATTGAATTAACCTATCAGCCTAAAATATGGAATACACAACTAAATCAGTCTTAAAATGCAGAAAATTTAGCCACCTAATCCAAGATTGCATCTCTTATCATCTGGGAAATCTGATATACCAATTCAAAATTACTACTTGAATTACCATCAGAATCCCTGAAACCCTATTTGTAGTGAAGATTCCAATTGCGTCTGGTTTTATGTCACTTCAAGACAAATTCCTCTGCTTTAAGACAAGTTTAGCCTCTTCTTGAGTTTGCCTCTAAATTTACAATCAAGAAAACTCAGAATGAGAGCTTTGAGTTCTGCTTGCTCACAACTCCTTTTTGCCCTTCACCACTCCTCACCCCTAGACAACCAAAAATAAACACTCACACTAGCAATATATGAACTGACCAATCTTATGCTCCCGTGGATTTAAGACAAGCAGAAAAAACAAAGATGGAAAGAATCACTGCTTTGCAAACAAGGCCTTAATTAGGTACGTAAATAAAAATCCTTTTACTGCTGGAGCCCTAGGTCCTTCTGAAGAAACGTTTCCCAACTACGTCTCACACTGACACAACACAAACGTCAACACGCAGCCTCTACCAAAGAGAGGCCGGAACGTATACCTACACATTGGAAATCCTCTCAGGTCCGACACTCATACTTATCTAATAGGAGTATCACCACCCAAGAGCCTATGTCTTAAAAATTAAGCTTTAATAATCTAATAAATTCCTCTTCCGTTCTGTCCCAAAAGACGAAAAGACTAGAAGAAAACAGTTATAAAAGGAAAGCCACCACTGATGTTTCCATAACCATTCCATCAGTCTCTCCAGGTCAAGCTTTAATTGTTGAACAGTAATCTAAAATAGTTATTAACTCATCTGGAAACATATCACTTCTAACAGTGCTTTTCTTAATGCAAGTCAAGCATTCATTTATGCTATTTTGTATTTTTGCCTCTTTATGTTTTCTAGTTCAAAGATTTATAAACTGGGTGAAACCCACAGTTCACTGCAACAATAACAATTCACAGAGAGGTTGGAATAGAATATACAAATATGAAGAGTTGAAACTTTTGAAATCTGAAACATTCAAACAACGAATCTCACTAAAGAACATTTCAACTAGGAAGGAGAAAAGCACAATATGTGAGGCTACAGCTCAGTGTCTTTCTGTCTTTATCCCTTAGATGAACCATGAAAATAGGCACTAGCCTGTGAGGACAGAACCTACAAACACTGAGTTTTATGATAATTTGGCAGCCAACTTAAGAAGAAACTTAATATTCTCTGCCTCTCCACTCCATTCCCTTCTTGTTTGTTCTTCAGATGAAGTTATGGTTTTTGATACAGGAGATTTTCATGTTTTCTTAGCCTCATGATAGGAACAAGTGGTTGCAGGAAATAAAAAATGGCTCCGGTGAGAGAAGACAACCTATCTAAGTGGGTGAAGGGCCAACAACTACGTAAACTCAATGGAAGTTTTGTTGACCTAATTAAGGAGACTCATTGCAACTGGGCTGCAATAAAGTCACTTAAATATCCATCATGGCGGGGATAGCTAGAAATACTTGTTATGGACTTAGGGGAGGTGATTGATATTTTAAACACTCTTTAAAAAGTTAAGGGATTTCTTGTTTTTTTCATTCCTCTAATTCATTGGTAAATGCTGCTGGTTTCAAAATAAATAAGATTTCAAAGAAGGAATAGGAAAATCTATAATGATTCTATTCCAGGAAAGCTTGTCAGCCACTGTGAATTCACTGACTTTTAAGCTGAACTCCTCTAGTGGTGACTGAGAGAAAAGACACAAATGCCTTATGCAACATGTAAGCAGCATGATAAGTTGATTCACAAACTTAATAATAACCCAGAACTTTCTGATATCGTTTGCATCTGAACAGACATGTAGCATAGATGGTGAAGAAAGTTTGGGTCCATGTTTTCAAACTGTACACTAAAGTAAAACTGATGCCCCAGTCGACTGACTAAAATTTCATGTATTCTTTGGATAATTTACACTGATATCTTCTCACTTCACTTTCTACCATAACCTTTGCAAAGTATACCAGTAAAGAATGCCCGAAAACAGAGTGAGGTAACTGGGTACCTGTCTGAAATAGGTCTAAAGAAAAACCATTTCTAAGCCATAAGATAACTAAGAGTTTTTTGTTTTTTGTTTTTAGGAGAGAAATAATTTCTAAGTATTTCCCAAATTGATGGTTCAGCAGATTACGCAGTTATCTAAAACATTTTCTTAGTTTGGATTTATTTTAGTTGCGCAAAAATCTGATCAAGTACATGTTACTGAATACAAACATGACATCAAGCTATGAAATATAAATATTCAGAAATAGTATCATTTCACATGTCCTTAAAAAGCAAACCACGCATCACTCACACAAAGCCATCCAAGGGGGCAGTCTCCAACACGTACTCTGTTTCAACATTGCCTGGTTCTTCTTTTGTAGGAGTTGATTTGCCAGTAAAACGATGACAAAATGAAAACACCTTACCCCTATTTCATTTCTTCATATATAAGAAAATTAACTCAATTTCATAATTACTCCTACCAATATGTATTGGTCTATTCTATAAATCAAAACAATTTAACATACTTAGAGCTTCTTTTTTTCTTTTAAGTTACTTTAAATGATTGTCTTATTTGGACTTCACGGTGATGAGAACGACTGTTACAGGTTTCCACCTCTGGTCCCCTGATGCTGCCCTCAGCGGCCGCCCTGCACGCTGACACTGGCATGGGGCCTACCGGTCCAGGGCCCTGCAGTGGTCTGTGTGTCTGTGCACACACCCGGTCCAGTCCACACTGCAGCAGCTGCCATGCTCACACCTGAAGCCAAATTCCAAAGGAGAGGAAAAAAGGACTGCTGGTCTTTATTTCATCTGCTCTATAAAATCTTCCTAAATGCTAGAATGACTTTCCTATACATAACTGAAATTTCTTTTTGATTGCCTATGGAAATGGGCAGAAAAGAGTTTCACATGTAAAGGAACCTTTTTCAGAGATTTTTTTTGCCAGGTCAGCAAAGTTTCTACTTTTGACAGGGACCATTTTCCATAAATGAAGGTATTTACTCAAAAAGGAAAATACAGACTACTTACATGTAAAAACAATCACTGGGGCTGTAAAAGTTATCTCCTATCAGAAACAACTGATTTTATATTGTATCCATTACTAGAAATTTCACATCATTATCAGTTTCAAAAGGCTTCCCTCACACATACTGGAATATTGCACCAAACGAACAATTTTATGGCATTTGGGGGTTTTTTCGTTGTTGTTTTTAAGAACTATGATAAAAGATCATCATGGTGATTGAGAAATGACAGTTAAGGGTTTTGTTTATGGATGGAACTCTAATGTAGATAATTCATCAAACTTCTAGTGAAACTTATGTTCTAAGTTCATCAAGGTCCTAAGGCTTAGGAAGGAATAAATAAGCAAAAATATCATCTGTGAAGAAGGAATATTTCAATAGGCTAAAGTAGAAATAAATACAATGCAATATGTAACATACCCTTCTATGAAGTTTAAAAAATATGTATAGTACCTAAATAAACGTGCACGACAGCTAACGATACATACAAATAGCTTTATCTATATGTTTGGACTTAGGTATATATGGATTAAAGTAGGCGTTCCTATTTACATAAAATTTACATAAATATTCATATGTATTAATTACACAAAAATCATTGTAATAGTACTATGTTTGAAGTATATACTTAATCTTTAAGAAAGTAAATGAATTTCATGTTATCTTCCAAGTAAGGTCGTATATTTGTAAACAATAAGTATTTTTTTTTACTTCTTTATATTTCAGTGGCCAAAGCCACAAGAACATTAGGCACACAGATTCTTTTATTGATATTTAGAGACAATCCAGTCTAATGTTGCCTTGAAACAAATTTGGTTATATTTAGTAACAAAGGGAAAGTAAAATAAAGGAAATAATCCAAATTTTCATGGCTCATAGAGCAAAACCATTGCAGATTGATACTGTGCTGTGGAGAACGATCAACAAGAAGAAAAAACACACTCAAAGCTTAAATATGTCATGCATACATATGCATCTATGTGAAATAAAACCAGTCTGTGTAATGTCATAATAACCTGGTAACATGCAGTCCCTAAGTAAGGGTGGATACTGATTCGTAAGTCAAATTACCTAAACAAGAAATAAAACAGTGGTTTCATGGATTTGACAACTGAAATCATAACCACCTAGTAACACAGTGTATACTGATGAAGAAACAAGGTGCAAAGTAAACAGTGAGAAGGCAGACACTCACCTTCGGTGCCATTGGGAGTCATGGAATTACTATTTATATGAGAGTTATCGAGTTTGGGGGATTCACTACTACCACTCAGACGGCTATGCGGGCTGGTTAGATCCTGCATTTCCATAGACCTAAAGACAAGAAGCCTTCCGTTTGACAGATGTACCAAATTCATAACCCCACTATTTAATGCGCTAACGACTTGACGCCTTCTTTGAAACACATTCGCACAAAAGTCCCATTGTATCTATCTTCTTCGACTCAAAATAGTTTGTCTTACGTTATGAAAGGATGGCTGAAGTGAAAATGTAACGTGTACTATTACAAGATGTCACTGGCCTTACCTATTCAGCCAAACATTCATATAGAGTTTTTTTTTAGTCTCTTTTTCTCTCCTCCGATAGCTCATCAAGTCCCAAGATCTAATGAGACAATTCCATCTATTTTTATTATCAAAGAAAACAGACCATCATGCTTTTCTTTTTAGGTGGGAAAAAAACCCCAAGGCATTATTTTTCTAAAAGACGAAAGTGTAAAATTGGAAAAAAAAAAATCACTTTTCTATGGAATCTCTTTCATCTAATAAATTAGCACTAGGTACTCCCTTATAATTTACCGCCCAATTGTAATTTAATGGGTCTCCAAACCAAATACCACACTTGAAGCCTATAGTCCAGTGACAGGGAATGAGTTGTCCCTGATGCATGTGTTTACTCTGGTAAACTGCTTAATTGTTCCTCTGTCTCCCTTGAAACAAATGCAGCATTAAAACATCCTGATGTCGGCTCACTTGTTTGCTTTGTGGATTACATACAGCCTGCCCAAGTGAGGAGGGAGCAGGCCAGCAAACAGTGAGTCCCCAGCAACATGAGTAGTCAGAATACCTCAGCTGTCACCCACTCAGGGAAATAAGAACAATGCCACTTCCCTGCTCAAATTGGGCATTTTTACAACACAAAACCAGCGAAATCCCCCCAAAAGTTCTTCCACTCGGCAGTTGCGTATGCCCTACAGGGTACAGAAGCCACTACTCATGTTCACAATTTCAGAGCCATTCACTTATATTGCATCTTTTCCTAATGAAGAGAGGCGAGCATTTGTTTAAAGTGACTAAAAACACACCTAGATACCGTTCTGTTTTCTGACAGCCAAGTGTTTGAAAGTCTAAGACCCATTCACTTTATTTTAAACTTTGTGTTTTTCTAAAAAAAAAAAAAAAAAAAAAAAAAAAAAGGAGGGGGGTTAATAGGTATGAAGCTAAGACTGTCTGCTCATCCCGCCAGGCCAATAAAAGCTACAGTCGTTTTAATTTGGAGGCTGCACTTAAATTGACTGTAAACTTCAGTGTTTAAAACGGCTTAACATGAACCGTTTTACTTCCAAAGTGAGTTTTGACTTCCCCAAGTCTTCTGGATTCAAATGGGAAATGGCTTAAAATCCAATTTTTCTCCCCTAATTCTCATGACACATTCACAGTTTTCCTAACCCCAGAAACTAGAACCCCTAATCATTTTCAAACCCAGGATCCTCTTCCCTTTCTACATATTTAACAATTTTTTACAGGCACACACACACACACACACACACACACACACACACACACACAAATGGTTAAGTAATTTCCAACCAAGGCTATTAATAGAAATAATTAAGAAATACTAGACAAAAATAGATAGGGGGGGTCACAGAAAGGTAATCTCCCCAAATGTCAAATATCAACGATATCCTTACCTGCAACTTGAGGAAACAGCAACATCTGAACTGGTTTGAGATGTTTGCACCTGTGATCAGGGGTAAAAAATTAGAAGCTGTTGTTACTCTGCTTCAGTGTCAGTTCTTAATTATACAGAGCACGTGGCTCAGGACTACAATGCTCTCTTTTAACCAAAAGAGAAAAAGGAGGATACTGCAGCGGTGAAAGGCATATTGTCTTTAAGTTGAGGTCTCCACTGTTGTTTCCTCCTCCAGGTCTGCCCTCCTCCTCCCCTTGTTAGGGGGGGAAAGGCAGCCAAATGACGGGATAGTGATTCATCACTGGCCTATGACAGCTGCAAACGGGATTACCCCTCCCCCAATCAACATGCAAAGCAGCCTTATTCAGGCAGCTTGGACAAGGTGCTTGGAAAAAAAAATAGCTATTAGCAAAATGAGTGTGTTTCACAGCAGTAGTTCAAGCATTAACCCTCCAGCATCCTCAGAAGATCTTTCATCTTCTGCTATCACCAGCTGAAATAGAGTTCCCGCCCATGCCTTTGACACCTGACAGTTCTTATCCTTATCGGGATGGTTTTCTCCTATATTTACTATTGAACATTCACCAAAACGGCTTCTCGGCCACTTTTCAGGCAGTGCCGGACTCAACGAGAAATAGCAAAGGCAAATTCTCCTCCCCAAAGTCCCATCGTGGAGCAATGTGCTCATGTACCCAAGCAAATTGAAAATTCAGTGAATGTTTAAATTCAGGGAAATCCACCACTGCCTGGTGAAACAGCAAAAGCCGTTCGCTTTTGGCTTAATTTTCCACCTTTTAAACCAGGAGAGAGAATGGATAGTTGAATAATCAATTCAGTGTCTCAGCTGGCCAGAGCTCTGGTCTCTTTTGTCTCCAGATGAATCTGTATTTGGCATTTCACTGAACAGCTAACTTAGCTTGCAGGCTTTGCTAGTCACTGCCCTTCGTCCAGAGACAGCAAAACTGTCAGCAGGTGATAAGCTCAGGTGAGGGTGGGCTGCTGGCCCACAAGCTCAGGCTAACGCCTGCCTCGGAGGTAAAGGGAATTCTGCATAACGTTTAAAATGACTCAGAATTCCAAATCTTTGATGTGTATTTTCATTCAACCGGAACAGACATCAATTAGGGTTACAGAACAAAGATGAAGAAACTGAAGCATCTCAAATGGCATTAAAGTTATCCAGCCAAGCATCTTCTGTTGAGTCCTGTTATTTTTTAATTATGATTTATGAAATTAAAAAGTACTACCTTTTTGGCAAGAATAAAGCATCGTTAAAGTCTAAATATCTTGGTATAATGTTACACGAAATTTCTAGGTATACTTTTCTAAAATATGTGCAGGATGAAAAATAATTTTAAAGAGATGCCTGAGTACTCAATAAAAGTTTCATTTTAATGCCTACAGATAGGTCACTTGGTGATAACTGGCTTCTGATATGTTTTTTGAAATTAATGTTCTCACACAAGATTAAATGTTTTCCTTTAGAAACTGCAGCGATATACCTCAAGGATAAATTTCCTTTTTTTTTTTCCACTTTTATACACCTGGAATAAATTATAGGTGAGAACTAACTTAATTTTAAGAACTCTCTTGGCTTAATTATGTGAAAGAGTATGTAAAACATACTTTCTGTTACATATTAAAATACATTCCTATTTTAACCTTGGCTAGATAGTATCATCTTAAAAACCTAATTTTAGTTTCCTTGTATACTTTGAAAGTTTGATTATATTTATATTTGAGGTTTAACCTATCCTATTTAATTGCAAAGTCAATCTGTTAGTTAAAAAAATGAACTTCAAAATAAGAATCATTCTAACACGCTTTCTCACTGAAAAAAATGCATTTTCACAACAACGTACTTTTTTTTTTAGGCTGGCTGGACTCAGTCTCTACTGTACTTCGTACACTACAATTTTTGAACCCATATCCATGATCTTCATTTCATTAAGTATACATCAGATATATTCTTTTGTGTCTCAAGGATTAGTTAAACCATGTGTTGTGTGTTACTGTTTTTAAAAATGACTCTTTAATCAAAATAACTTTAAAACAACTAATCCTCACTTAGGCTGGTCAGCTGAATCCACATCGTGGTCCAGGAAAAATAAATCTACTCTCAAGAATGCGAATGCAGACAACAATTAGACACAGATGTGAGCAAAATTAGTTACAGTTTACAAAATGCTACACTTCACATGCTTTTAGTTTTTTATGTGTAGTACAAGATTACAGTGCAGTAAGAAAACATACTCTTGTAATGACTTATCTAAAAAGAACACCTATTTCTGATTGGCGTTAGTTTTCTCTTATGTTTCCCAATATCTCTGGAAGGTTCTAGGTTTTCAAGGTCTAAAAACATAATGTGCTGCAAAAATAATTAATTAGGCGCCTTTCCATTCAAAGAGAAAACAAAATATTTCATGGTTTTCAGAAAAATGCTGTTAGGCATTCAGTAAGCTCATATTCTCTGCCTTACATCCATAAACCTAGTATGTTTCTTGTCTCCTCCTAATCTGGTATTTTTAATTCAAATGCTCCTAGGAGTGCAAAAATATTTCCCATAACATTATAAATGGTCATCTTAGATTACAATGAAGTCATTTCACTTTAATGCTTTTTAAAACTCTTTGTAGAGAATACCCAGTGTAGCGTACTGACAGAGTTGTGAAAATACAGAGAAAAAAAGAGAGCAGAACTTCTTAGAATTTCAATTCAAGGATCCGCAACTAGTAACTTTGACTTCTGATTAGTTAATGAGGTCTTTTAAGTTTGCCTTTTTTCTAATTAAATTTCTAATTCTTCACAGATGTAACTTTTGTTGATGTTCAATTTGTCTCTCTCATTTTGTTAAACCTCACATAGTACTTCGCCAATCCATTGAATAGCCACATTAAATCTGTTAATACCATGCTCTTCAACCCCAGAAATTATTTCCAGAAGGCAAACTTGCTTTGAGAGATCATCAAACAAGACTTAAGGTACACATTTTATCACATTTTTCCCTACCACAGAGCTCAGGATGCAGAGCAAAATTCATGACTTTTGCACTGTTTATTATACTTTGCTAAATTACAAATCAAAAGCATCTGACAGAAGATCATGTATGAAGCCAAAAAGTTAATAATGTTCTGTGAAAAGTAAACTGTAAATGGAAAGGGATTCTAAATCTCAGCGGCAGAGAGCAAATAAAATGTAGGTACTTGTTTAAATTATGGGTTTTCCATTGGCTTTTTTGCTTGCTAGAAGCAATTTTTATAAAATGACTATAATTTTAAACTTTTTTTTCAAACTCAAAAGAAATTTTCAAAGTGAAAGTACTGAACTTATCTAAATAAATAGAGTTGGCAGGCGAGCTAGTTTTGCCCAACCACAGATCAACCTGAGTACTCCCAAATTTGAAAGACAATGGCAATTTTCTAATCAGAGTGTATTTTATAGGAAAGAAAATGTGCCTTAGGCAGAAGCCTGCTTTTAAATCACAATATATCCTTGCTAAAATGTTCCTCAATCAACATTTCCAACGATGGTGTCAATGATCTAATAAAAATCTAAACCTAAAATTAAAATGAACTTCCAGGAAGAGGTAGATGTCGTTTCAGTGTTAACAATTACCTCCTTCTTTATCAGACTCCATAAAATGAATTCTTTAATACCCTTACTGATTTTAAACGTAATATACTGTATCACTTTTTAAAGTATCTTGTTTAAAGAAAATGACAAAACAGAGTCCCCAGGAAAACAAAAACAAGTATGTGAAGGACACTGATTCTACCTATAGACTTGATGGATTGTTTTCAAAATTAGCATTTATTTAAGATGTTGAATGTAATACTTTCGATAGCTGATTAAATGGAAGGGGCTTTATTCTCACTGAGAGTGTTTTTCTCCCCAAGGTATTCTTACAAAATAAATTTTCGAATTCAAGAGGAAATTTTCTTTTGAGAAAATCATTTATTATGTCTACCAAACTCCCAGAGCTGTTGACTTCCCTTTGGCATTCTAAAACTGAACAGTGGCTCAGTTAGGCTGCTCTGTCACCGCGAAGAATTTTCAGGATTGAAAATCCATGGCTGTTTGCTCACTTACTGAACACTTTGGGCCTTAGGAGAACTCAAGCAGCGAGAAAGTCAAATATCAAATATTTGATAATGCAAAAAAGCATGACTATTCGTGTGTGCATGTCTTCAAATCCCAAACGGTGGGCGAAGAGACCCACACGCCTAAAATAAAACCTACTAGGAGAGACACATCAAGAAAACAACCCCCAGCCTATAAAACTACACTATGTGCTTAACTAGCGACTTTTTGTATCCCCTGTCATTTTAAGAAATGAAACATAAAAACACTTGTCTACATTCAGTGACAGCTCTGAATTTACTGAATTCGTGCAAAAGCTGTGCTTAAATGTTTCAAAAACTCCTCCCAAGAAATATAACCCCATGAGTCATTAGCAATTCATATACTGATTTTGAATGACAAATATTTTAAGTGGTAATTCAAAAGTTTAAGAACCTTGTTTTTAATTTCAAGGTCCATTCAAGTCCTGTTAAATGTCAATAAGTGAGAAATATATTAATTTGGCAAATGTTTATTATTTCACCTTTTGAAGATGAGCCCTTTAATATAATGTTTGGGAAATTTGTTTATTGAAACGAAAGGATTTCCTTCCTTAAAAAGTGGTTTCAATTTATTTTTGTTATCTGTTGTCCTTTGAAAATGTTAATTCCTTCCTCCTTTTCTCCAATCCCACTAAAATGTATAGGAAAAGTTATCTGTGTGTTGCAATGGATATAGACAGATACCGCTTTAATCAATATCACACAGTAATAGTTGAGGTTTGTGCAGAAAAGAGATATGAAGTGATCTCCCTACAAGAATATAGCCATGCAATATACTTATTTACATAGAGCACAACAAAAGTCATCATTAACAATTAATTTCTAATTACCTCTTAATGATTCTAATCGCTCAGCTAATTTGGGGGTTAAAACTTATACTTTTACGATGGAACCCAGTGGCCCATAAAGCACTGGGTACAAAGTGTCATAATCTTCCCCACGCCCTAATGTTTTTCTTTTACAACAAATCAAAACAATAACTCAAAGCGCTCTTGTTATCTTCGGCTTTGCCCACAGGACAGCTGTTGTCATTCAGAACAGTTTTTCAAACAGTCAGCTTGTACTTACAGCGCTTACATCTGCTGCATCCACCAGTTTCCTGGGCTCCTTCGAATTTTCTGGTTTAGCAAACCTCCATTCCTGACATAGTTTTGCTCCTGGATAAGGACGCGGGAGGGCTCTTAGGGGCTCTCGGCGGAGCCCGGCGCTTCGGGAAGCGGAGCGCGTCCGCGGGGGGAAGCGGGGCCGCGAGGACCGCCGCCTGGGCGCCGCTGCAGGCTCGGGCTGCCGAGCGACTGAGCGCACACGCTGGCCCCGGCGAGAAAACCGCCACACTGGACGGCAACAGGAAGGCTCAGAGTCGGAAGTGGCACTGGAGAGTTTCTACCTCGCCCCAAACTCGCAGCCATCAGCTCCCACCGTTCTGTTTAGTCACCGCTTTGAGCCCCGCGCTCTTTCCCTCTAAACAGCAGCAGTTGATAGCATCTGAGAAGCCCAGACAAAGAAACAGCACCATCTCATCCCTCGATTTGTTGGCGCAGCCTTGTAGGTCTGCCCGTGGAGCCTCGGGGCTTTTTTTGTTTTTGCAACGCAAACCACAGCTATTCTCTTGTCCTATCCTTATTGGTTTAAATGCAACAATTGAGAGGAGCACTGCTCTCTCTGACTCAACCTTGCTGCTCCGAAAAAATTTATTATGTAAATGAACGCGCCCCATGCTATCTGAATAAACAGCTGTGTTTGAATCGCTTCTCAGAGACACTGTCAACACACATCTCTTGCTACAGCAGCTACCAATTACGAGCTTTGGGGAGTAGTTACACGTTATCTTTCATACTTTTCCAAAACTTGTTTTCAGGCCCTGAAACTTAGGGAATCGATACTTTCCCCCCCACCACCAAAATTTTTTTTTCCGAATGTAACAACTAACAGGTCTGGGGAAAATGAAAATTAGAATGGCCATTTCCATATTAAGCAAGCAGAGGGAGAGAAAAAGCAAACGTGTAAGCTATTATCAGTTTAACAACGAAAGCCTGAATGTTAATTCTGCAGTGATTTCTAGAATGGCAAGTTTTACAGGAGCAATTCTTTTGGATATGAACCAGATACTATTTCAGTATTGATATTTTAAAATGATTTGGGGGGGAAAAGATTTATTTTACCTAGAACTCTTTCCTTACAGTCTGTTCTTTTAAAAAATTCTAACTAAACTCAATCTATGCATGAAAGTCTACAATGCTCACCTAGGTAGTTGAGCTATTCAGATTATGACTAAATTACAGTTTAAAATATTTACTTACTATCATGTTTTAGGCAAATAAATGACTTCAGTTATTAAATCAATAACTTAACCATTATATTGATTTCAAACATTTAAAGAAGGCATCACTTACATGACTAATTATTATACTGCTTTTTGCCAGCCTTATACCATAGTTCAAATACAAATGTTTATTTTTACTCATCATAACCAATTTTGTACTCTAAAATAGAATCTTTATACCCGTTGGATTTTCCTTAAAACCGTTTCGTCATTAACAGTAATACTACTCTATGGATCTAGTCTTTTTATTAGTAATAATAAGCATCTTCTTATTAAGGCTCCTGCCTTGGTATGAAAAAACATTTAAAAAATCACAGTAACTTGTTAAATGATTTTATAATACATTTCAGATCATCAACTCATAAAACAGACAGTCTTACCTTTACTTTACTAATTTGTAAATGAAAGCACCATTCCAATGCAAACAAAGAAAAAACTTCTAATGACCAAAATTCAATATGGACTCCCCGCCCCCTACCCCCCACCAAGGATGCCAATCTAAATTCCTCAGAAGAGAACACTTTGTCAAACCTAAGAGACTGCTTAAACTGCAAACTCACCTAGGATTTCATTTTGTATGGTACTGGCAAGGAATCATGGGCTAGCCACCTACCATATTTGGGAAGCAAGGTCAAAAATCAGTTGTTTGCTATTGGATCTGTTCATGCAGCCGAAATAGAATTACGTTACCACCTACGGCTCTTTCCCAGACCAGAAGTATCGGTTATTCAGTATACTAGAGTATATATGCAGAAAATAAAATACAGCATGTAATGGAGGTCTCTAGTGCCGTGAGATAAAATAATTCAATCTATGATATCAAAGACCCGCACAGTAACTGCTTTTGCTATCATATTTATTTCTAAGCTCCATAAAATATAAAATTTGAGATGCTGTTTGGAGAATTCAACCGTATTTGAAACTTTAAGCTATTGTGGCCATGTTTCCCATAGTTTAAAAATTATTTTAGGTACAATAAGATAAAATATTATTTTTCTGATCCATGAAAGATTATACTGGTGAATCTAGAAGACACAAACCATATGAAGTCAGCAGGAATATCATGTAACATGTCTGACTTTTATATAATCAAATTTACCACATTATATTAGTTTTTATATTGAAATTCAATTATTTTTATTTATATAACCAAACAAGAACCATTAAAGAAATGATGCATGTCATTATGAAGAAAATGATGAAAAGCATGATGAATGTAATGTGAGCACTAATTGATATGATATAGGTCATGCGGCATAGTTATGTAACAAAGAGCTTAGTCATTGGCTACAAGAAATATCCATGTATACCACTTATTTATTTTTTTAACTTTTCAAAAGTGTGTATCACTATTAAATGCTTTCCTTTTCCTAAAGCAAAATTAGATGGCCTAAAAACAATCACATGCATATCCATAAATTTTGTCTGGTTACTACTTCTGAATATCAAATATGTAATAAATACCATACAACTCACACCAAAATAAGTTATCCTCTGATAAATAGCAAAAATGTAAGCCATTACTAAGAAGACCCAGTTTGTAGTGTACTGTTAACTTCCTATTTCTAAATTTTCACAACTATAATTACATGACTTAACCATATACTTTAAGGGTCAAGGTGTTCCTAAATAAAGTCATACCCATTACAACAGAAATTAGGAAAACTTGCTGAAAATCTGCCATTAGTAAAAACAGGTGATAGTAGAAAACATTACTATCTGATATTTCCTGGAAAAATTTCAACACATAAACATACGAATAGGAGGAAAAAATTTCTAATATGCCTTTTCCACACTAAAACAAAAATAAATTTTATCTGGAAAAGGAAAACGCTTGCAATAGTCAACTGTAACAAAATGTTTGAATACCCTCAAAAAGGACGATATCTTTCATGTATCTCCAAACAAGTTTTATCATACAGAGCAAACTGTTGTCTAGATATGTGCCTGGTTATATATAGAAGTCTGCAATTTTGACAGAAGTTGTTAGTGCTGTTCAATGAACAGAGAAGTTTCAATAAAGGCATGATTACAAAAATAAATGTGCCTAATTAAAAAAGAAAAAAGACATGGGTAGATATAAGGGATCCATTAGAACAATCGAAAAGGTAAGTTGGAACTTTTCTAAAATGACATGAATATACAGCTGATTAATCCAATTAAATATAACAAACACTGAGAAAGCAAAAGCGAAAACATGTCTCCCTTTCCCTTTTTCCATTCCAGGAACGATAATACAGTTCTTGAGCAGTTGTGAAGTTTCCAATAAAAGATAGAAGTTTTTTTCTTCTAGTTTTGTTCACCTTTAAATCACTTTAGAATTAAGCATGCATGCAATTACCTGGTCTGATGCCCACTATCTCTTACCTCTCTGTTTCTACCATTCTTTTTGAAGATTCTTACTCAAGAATAATGGTACAGTAAGTTGCAAAATAGAATTAGCACTTAAAGATCAGTGCTTTTTCTTCAAAAGTGAAATCCTAGTTATTATTTCTTCCACATTCTTAAAATCAGTAATACCTGGAAATAGTCAACATTTTGTGATTTAAACTGCTCAAAGTAGAACAGCAAATATTCCAAAATACTGTACTTCCAGTGCCTCTGCTTCCAGATAACTCTTTTTCTCGTGGTCCATGCCACGGCTCTACATTCCTGGCTTTTAATGGAACCTTTGGAACAGTGTCTAGATGGCTGACATTACCATCCTTGCTGGCATGTGGAGTGGTCACTTCCACGACCTACTCTTTCCCAGTGGCACGAGACCTGCAATGAGGGCCCTGCTCCCAGTAGCCTTCTGCGGAAACGTAACCAAGTAAAACATCCTCTATTTATTTTAAGAATGATATTAAATCCGCCAAACTGAATGTCTACCGGTATTTTGCTAAATGTTTCCCATTCAAATTCCAAGATGAATAGCTTTTAACAGCAAATTTAAGGAGGCAATTACTAACTATTCACTGTACCATGGAACATTATTGTAATAAAAATTAGATCCTTTATACCAACACAATATGGAAATATAACCTATTTCCTGGCTCCCTAATAAGCACATTGGTTATTACATATGACTAATACCCATTTATTTATGTAGAGTGGGAGACGTGTTATCATATGTAGTAATGACTGCCTATAGGATGTTTTTTTTAAAAATTATTTTTCTTAATAGAAAGTTTGAGCAGCACTTCTTGAAACTAATAATGATAACAAAGGCAGCAGCAGGTTTTTAAGAAGAGGGAATGGGATGATAGAGGTACTTAATGTAAAAACAAAATAGGACATATTGGGTTTTCTCTTTTAAAATCAACTGATTTCCCAAAATGGCAAAGAGAGTTAATTTTTCTTCCTTCTGCCAAAAATATGTAAATAATTGGTCTTGGGATCATATGCTTAATCTGAGCAATAAACTATTTTGCTTTCTCAAACTAAAAAATGGATTTCTGTTGACATGAAGCAACCTAGAAAACCCAGGTTGTCTCTTCAACCTTTTTTTCTCTAAGCCATGGGCAAAACCCATCTTGTCAACACCTCCCAATACCTTTAAGAGGATCTGGAAATTTGCTCTGTGTTTTCCAGGTTTCATGACAGCTGAGTTCACAGTTTTTAAATTCTTCGGAAATGATGACTTTCTCACGGAAGAAGGAAGGGAATTAGCGTTTATTGAGTGCTTACTCTGTGCCGGCATTCTATATACATTCTTCTTTTTTTTTTTTTTTTTTTGCGGTACGCGGGCCTCTCACTGTTGTGGCCTCTCCGGTTGTGGAGCACAGGCTCCGGACACTCAGGCTCAGCGGCCATGGCTCACGGGCCCAGCTGCTCTGCGGCATGTGGGATCTTCCCGGACCGGGGCACGAACCCGTGTCCCTTCCATCGGCAGGCGGACCGTCAACCACTGCGCCACCAGGGAAGTCCTCTTCATTCATTTTAACACATAATGTAACAGCTTATCTGTATGAATCCTGTTTTTAAAAAATATGCTTCCCCCCACCCCGCCTCCAACTATTTGTTCCGGAATCTGCCTTCTTTCTCTAGCACCATCAAAGTTACCGCTAAACAGTAGATGGGGCACTGGGACATCACTGTGTCCTGGTTGTATCATCATTTTGGAGCAAGGTGACACCTATTAAAGTTAATAAATCCAGAAAGGTGTGTGATATATGGAAATGATATATTTAATAGAGAATAGACATCATCACTATATAATATCTGATTATTTACAAACACATATTGCAAGTTAATTTGCTGGTTCAAAAATAAAAGTACATACATTAAATGGTCAATTGGGGCAAAAATGTGATGAATCCTTAAACTTGAATGATCAAATCAGGAGCTATATATTTTTTTCTCATTATTTACCAAAAAATGTGAATTATCTTCCTAAAGCACGGTTATAAATATTCCCAACTTTTTCTTTATATTAAAAAGAGCAGCTAAGGGTCTGAGTTTACAACAAGCTATTGTATGGACAGTTCTATCAATTTCTTCCCTGTTGTAGTCCTTAATTTTATTTATCCAATGTGATATTGCTTGGATCGTAACAGCTATTCCATCATAAGCACTTGATTTATTCATCGAGGAAATAATTACATTCAAAATGCACTCCAATTCTCCTTACGTATTCGGAGGTGTAGTTTAAGTACTCAGAATCAAGAGGCTCTATTATTGCTACAAAGGATTTGCCAGGAAGGGGATAAATAAAAAAACCAAAATCTAATAACCTATAGAAATTTTTTCTTCCTTCAAACAGCATTAACTTCCCCCCCCCCCCAGGCTCCCAAATCGGAGAAAGAGAGTAACCTCTAAAGCTGTTTTAGACAGAAGGTCAGAATTCAAAGGATTGGTAACTTAATCCACAGGGTGCTGCAATCACATTGCTATTGGAAACACAACCAGAAGCACCATTATTCTAGATGTTTTTATTAAGCAATGTCAATAGGTATACAATCTAGAGGTCTCTCTACTGTAAAGATTCATACTTGCAGGCGATCAAGTTGCCTTGGGTTTTTGAATTTTACTTTAGAATGCTGTAGAGTAAGAAAAAGTAGACTGCATTACATGCTAAGGAAAACAATAGCTTCAGTTTGTTTGAAGAGTAAGAGTACCTTTTTATGGCCAAAATGTAAACAAAGCTTCAAGTGTTTTAGTCTTTGGATGCTCATAATTAATAAGAATTCTTATTTCAGATGGCCTAATGTTGGGTATTAGACTGATCCTTTAAATTTGTGGTTCATATTCTTTGAAAAAACAGAAGGCTGGAAGCATCTGCCGCTTCTTTCAGGGATTCTGTTGTAATATCATCGATGATCTGGTTTACCTGAATTGCAAAGTAAAACCAAGTCCAGGATCAGGGTTTTTTCCTGAAATCGTGTATTTTAAATGTGCATGATTCTTAAAAACAACACCTGGTTGATAAGGAGTTACAGGCTGGTGGCTTGTTTTTTTAATCAATATAAGGAAAAACAAATAGTTTACCAAGAGGTCAGAGAGCCAGTAAAGGAGACCTCTACCGCGCGGTTAGCATCGACAGCCCCTGCTGAAAGATCCGCAAAACCCCCATTAGTTCTGGCCTCCTGGGAGAGCTGTTCACTTTCCTTCCTGTCCTTGCCTGAGAGGACAGCTCTTCCTCACCAGCAGAAAGTGGCTGGAGAGGGCTAGGGAGGAGGTGCGGGAGGGCCAGGACAAAAACAAGAAAGAAGTTATTCAAGACAATAATCAGAAAGCCAGCTGGATCCTAGGCCTTTTTTAAAGGAGTGTCTGTGACTTAGACATTCTAAAGGAGAATAAAGATAACATTTTTAGATACGCAGATTTTTGTATGTTTTACATTTACAGTACTGTTACTAGTATACTCATCTCTTTGGGGAGGCACTGCATTTGATAAATTAAAAAAAAAATGACCTAACTCTCCACAGATAAATTAATTCATGATGAATTACTGAAGATTATTTAAAAGGAGGAATCTACATCTCTAAGCTTTCTGTTTACAATTTCCCAAAATCACGCCTATTACTAACCAATGAATGACCTAGATTTGAAAAAAGATATTTTATTTATTTTTTTTTAAATTTTATGTATTTATTTTTCGCTGCGTTGGGTCTTCATTGCTGCGTGCAGGCTTTCTCTAGGTGCGGCGAACCGGGGCTACTCTTCGTTGCGGTGCCTGGGCTTCTCGTTGCAGTGGCTTCTCTTGTTGTGGAGCATGGGCTCTAGGCACATGGGCTTCAGTAGTTGTGGCATGCAGGCTTCAGTAGTTGTGGCTTGCAGGCTGTAGAGTGTAGGCTCAGTAGTTGTGGCGCACGAGCTTAGTTGCTTCATGGCATGTGGGATCTTCCCGGACCAGGGCTCAAACCTGTGTCCCCTGCACTGGCAGGCAGATTCTTAGCCACTGCACCACCAGGGAAATCCCCAAAAAGATATTTTAAATGAGATATTTCATGTGAAGACCTCAGGAAGCAACATATGATAATCTTTATTTCCTTCCCCTATGTTTCCATCTTCTTTGATTGTATTTCTATTACTGTTCAAGGTTTAAAGGGTGCCCTTTTCCATAAATGTGTAGAATTATTAAAATCTATCTACAGTTCAGAGGGTACTACTCACTAGACTAAAACAAATGCACGACAGATTCAAGTTCTAATTCTGGCTTCAGCATGGGTTTTTTCTGTGCCCTTTGTGGTCATATCACTTACAGTGTCAATTTATAATCTGTAAACAGGCTAAACAATAAAAAGGATGCAGGAAGGTTCCACAACTTTCCAAAATGGCATGGGGATTAAAATGTTTACTGCTATGGGAAAGCTCCTACGGATAGCAAAATAGCAATAGAAAACTGAATTTCAAATCAATTTAATTATACAAGTATAGAATGAGTGCCCAGACAGGGCATGGTTGAGTTTCCAGTTTTAGCACAGCTTGGTACACATAATAGGTACTTGGTAAGTTTTATTCAAATTAATTAATACATGCATACTTGGCTACTTGAGGGAACATGCCAGGGCTCTGTGAAAGAAAAATGATTTCCCTGAATTTTCTTTGCTTCTATGTTTTCCTTTATTTTCCTTACATGTTGTTATATTTGTCCCCCGTTGGAAACTCTAAAGTTGGACTTATCATCATAACAGAGTTAATGTTGGTCTCACGTTCAAAACATACTTAAAATACTTTATGGAACAAAACTGGTCATGGAAAATGTGCTAGAAATTTGCCATCCTAACATTCGGGAATAACCAAACTCTAAGGAAATTAAGAAATTAGAAGAGACCTGAAATCACTGTATTCACCTGGTATATGTGTTTGGGTGAGACAGGAAAACGGAATAAAAAGTTAACGTTCAGTTTTTTTAAAAAGCTACCATACACTGTATTTTAGTTACACCCAACATATTTCTCCTGAAGTGCCCTGTTACTCCAACATCAGTTTATATTTCCTTTTTTAATTCTTAACCAAAAAATCTAGAAAAATGAATTTTAAAAATGTAAGGATACACAATAGAGTAAAAGTATCTTTAAATAAAGTCTGCATCCTCTGCCTTTCAGAAACACCTCATTGTAGATGTATCCAACAATGCTGCCATTTTTAAATTTTGCATCTTTTAGACTGTTCAGAAATCTAACTAACCAAGCTAGTCAGCCAGCCGGTCAGTCATTCAACAAATTTATCATGCATTTAGTATGTGCCAGAAATGTGGGCAGTAGGAGATGAAGCAGTAAACAAGACAGACAGAATTCCCGCTTATCATGTATGCATAAAAGAGACGAGATAAATTAAAAGGTGGCCAACTGGACATGAGCATTTATGTTTTGCTTTCTCTACAAGCCCCACTAGAGCAACACTAAATAGAGTTTTTTAAAAGTATAAATCCCAAAGAACTAAAAGGGAAGGTAATAAAACAGTAACACATTTTATAAGTGAAAAAACAGGCAGACCACTACTGACTGCTAACTGACTTAGCAGATCTGAGAAAGCTGAATCTGGTGTTGGCAGTGAGAAAAGCTGAAAAGCATCCCAATTTACACCACCAACTTGGATTATCTATGTCTGAGGAAAGCCTCTACCAAGAAATGTAGAAACCAAATGAATAGAGAAAAGCAACTTGCAGGAAACAGAGATCAGGCAAAAGGAAGCAAAACAAAAAGAAACTCTCACTAAACTGATATCCCTCAAGAAATAAGATACTGTAACCATGAAACAAGAGAGGAAAATAATAATAATTATAATTTTTTAAAAAAGAAGAACATCCAACAACAAAAAAGAGCCTTTAGAAATAAAAAGTAGGATAACAGAAATGTGTTATTCAATGAGGTTTGGAAAATAAAACTGAGGAAGTTTACCAGAGAATAGAGTGAAAGAGACAGAAAATAGGAAAGAACAGAAAATATAAGAAAATGGGGAGCTGTAAGAAAACCTAGTGGTCCAACATCCAAATAACTGGAGTTTCAAAAACAGAGCAGAGAAAATAAAGGGTAAAATTTAAATAAATAATTCTAAAATATTTCCTAGGACATGAGTTTTCAGAGCTTAATATATACCAAACAAAACAACTGAAAAAAAAATTACCAACTGATATTCTTGAGAAATTTCAAAACACCAGGAGAGAGGGTAGCGCCTATAACCTTCTAGAAAGAAAAAACAGGTCACATACAAAGCATGGGTCATGACTTCAAACTTCTTAATTGGAACATGTATTTCTAGAAGGTAATAAAGCAATGTTTCAAATTCCTTAAAGAAAAATAATTCTCAACCTAGAATTTTGTATCCTAACAAACTTTATAACAAGTAAGAAAATTGAAGACATTTTAATTAAAGATATTTGCCAATATGTCAAGTCTCAAAAAATTTATTTTCCAAATATGCTTTCTCAGGAAGCTAAGAGATGATACCATCTTTTGATATCTATTGAAACATGGAAGCAAAGTTCCTTTATGAAATAAGTAAATGAAATAGGAGAGAGAAGTCTCTAACCCCTGGTGTTGATGAAAAAGAGAATTTCTAGGAGGATAGCTCTGAACCAGGCATAGCCGTCCAGATTGAAGAAGGTCAGGAGGCACCAGGAAAGTTTTCATCAAGATGAAAAAATTGATAGAAGAGTAGATACATCTGAATATATGGAAAGGAGAGTTAAACAATCAGAGAGAGTATGAAGTTGAATTATTAAAAAGAGTTGTAGAATACTACATGCTGTGGCTGTAAAGCGCATACATGTAGGTGGTGTTATTTTTATAGAATTCTTTGACATGTAAGATGATGTACATATAATTTTGATTAAAATCAATATACTGAAGAAAAATAGGCATCTTCCTGCTCCTGTGTGTGTGTGCGCACGCAATGGTTATCGACAAGCAGAGAAAAGAATTCCAGTAAAATTTGGTAGAGAAGGACATGAGGGAAGTGGTTGGTGCTATGTCAGCTAGTCAAGGAAAGCCTCTTGGGAGAGGAGTCACTTGAGTTGAGACACAAATGATGAAAAGGTGATAGACTTGTAAAATCTTGGGGCAGGTGGGCAGGGGAGAGGAAGGTGGTCCACACAAAAGAAACAGCAAGTTCAAAGTGAACAGCTTGACAAGTAGGAGGGAAGAAAGAAAGAACCGGAGGACAGAGAACATGAAGAAAAGAACAGGACCAGGGCTGGTGTGGAGCACGGGGCATTGTAGGCTAGGTAAGGAGCTGGGATCTTACTCTAGGTGTTATAGGAAGTTACTAGAGGTTTTTTTTTTCTCTTTCTATTTTATTTTTTGGTTTGCTTGCTTCTGTTTTGCTTTTGAGCAGAAAAATGCATGATCTGATTTATACGTAAGAGAGGGCACTCTGGCTGCTGCCTGTAGGTGTAGGATAGACAACAGGAGACCAAGAACAGAGGCAGGGAGGCAAATGAGGGGGCTACTGCCGTAGTCCAGGTGAGAAATGGTGATAATCTAGACCAGGGTTTTATGGGGAGATGATAACGTAGTCAGATTTAGGGCATATTTTGGAACTAGAGCCAACAGAATTTGTAGATTGGATGTGGGTTTGAGGCAAAGAAAGAAATTAAGGATGACTCCAGTCTCTCCACACAAACAATAAACACCCCTGATTTGACTTTCATCTCCATTTGTTTCTTCTTTCTGCTTTCTTGCTCATACAGTAACATGACATAAACAAAAAGAACATGAATAATTAGAATGTAAATAGTTGAAAGTTAACTGAAAGTTTTTTCATGACTATCTAGTTGAACTATCTAACACATCCCCTCCCCCGCACCCACTTAGTCCACACCATCCTGTTTTCTGTCACCCATACCCTACGCTCACTCCTGTGTCTATGTATTTGTTTATGTTTCCCCATACCCACCAGCCTGATATTAATGTCTTTACCCCTCGTTCTACTTAGTCTACCTTTTATCCACTGCTGGCTTCTGTCTCACTGAATGGTCAATAACCAAGAACTAGTAACCTTACCTGGTATTCTCTTGGGATCTGATAAGTTTATCATATAACTCCAGGAATACACAGAAGTACGTTTAAAAAAATTAAAAAATGGGGCTTCCCTGGTGGTGCAGTGGTTGAGAATCTGCCTGCTAATGCAGGGGACACGGGTTCAAGCCCTGGTCTGGGAGGATCCCACATGCCGCGGAGCAACTAGGCCCGTGAGCCACAACTACTGAGCCCGCGCGTCTGGAGCCTGTGCTCCGCAAGAAGAAAGGCTGCGATAGTGAGAGGCCCGCGCACCGCAATGAAGAATGGCCCCCGCTTGCCACAACTAGAGAAAGGCCTCGCACAGAAACGACGACCCAACACAACAAAAATAAATAAACTCCTAAAAAAAATAAATAAAAATAAAAAATGTATATATATGGGTTATATTTTAAATAAAAATGTAAAATGTGAAGACATGAATGAAGAAAGCAGAGACTTTTACTGTTAATACTTCAAAGTTTGAGGATCAGTAAGGTAATATATTTTATACTCATTGGGTTCTGTATATTCTTAGTCAACTTTTTAGGATACTGGAAATCTTTACTGCGTCTTGAAATCATAGACTTGTGATTCTAATTTGAAATGGCTAAGGGAATTTGATTAATTAAATGGAGTTAATGTTTAAAGAAGCTTCAATTGGTTAAATAGCTAAGTGAAAGTAATTTTTCTTATTTTGTGAAAAATAACCAGATTTATAAGTAAAATAAGTTCTGTGAGTTGACTCTTTAAGCTTTGGGCTAAACAACTATTTATTAAAACACAGGTGAATATGTGAATTCCTTTCTATACACAAAAGTCTTCTTCAGGCATGAAAACCCATCCCAGTATGGCAGAGAGAAGGCGGACAAGAATTCCTGGGTCTCCACTGGGGACACAAAAGTGTTAAGAAACTTGATCAACTAAGTAAAGTTTCACTTTTGTGAAAATGAGGAGGCCACTAGTAGGTCACTTGAGCCTGCAGGCCACTGTGGGGACCGAGGACTTGAAGAATAGCGACCAGCATGGTGCTGGACAGGACCACACAGGACTAGCCACACCTGTGCCTGCTACCAGGCAGGCTTCACGGCAACCAGAGGATATGTCCATGTGAGCCACAGGCAACACCCAGCACAGCACATGTACCAGAGATGCAAGAGCTACAGCTACCCCAAGGCCATCCCCAAGGCCAGGATGGTACATGAATGAGTCCCCCGGGTACTTAGATCACCCCAGGGAGAAAGGTGAGCAAAGGCGTTCCAGAGAATCCAGAACTATCAGGGATTACATCCTCAAAGGACCACCTGTTCACCTAAGAGATTCTGTTACCCTGAAATAGACATGTTTAAGGATTTTTGTTGTTGTTACTGTTGTAATTGTTGTTAGGTTTCGTTTTGCTACTGCGTGTGCTTGGAAGCAGAATGCCATTGATTGTGGAAAATAAAATTAACTTTGATTTCACGTCTGAGTCCTGCATAAACTGTAACAGCACAGCCCTAACAGATGACATCTTCTAAGCTCCAAACCCAATCTATCCACAACACGCTGACCACACTGCCACACTCTCTTTATAAAATACGAATGTCATCATATCTCTGATTTAAAATATCCTTCATAGATTTGAAGGTGAAGTTCAAACTCACCAGTTTATCACAGGGGCCCTGGGTAATCCGGCACAAGCCTCCTTCCTCAGCCTGAAGTCCCACCCTGCTGCATACCCCTGCTTCCTTGTAGTCATTCTGAGACACAACTAGTTCTCAAACCTGACGCACAGGTTCCTGCCTTTGTGTTGTTCCCTGTGCCTGAAAATTCCAGTCCTTACTGTATATCAGAGTTCAGCTCAGCATCCCTCTGGACATACTTCCCTTACAATCTTATCCCCCTGTAGTGTCACCAGCTAGCTTTTCCATAAACACTTGGGATGCAATCTGAACTGAAGGAAACTCGTATTCTTAGCCCCAAACCTGCTTCTCTATTTCTCTCTTTCACTTGGGGACACAACCAGTGAGCCAAGCTGGTTAAGCTGGACATGTTAAGGTTTTCTTGGATTCTCCCTTCTCCACATCCAAAGCCAGTACCAAGTCAGCTGATGCCACCTCTCCATATCCTGCACGCAGTCTCCTCGGGTTCTGCCCTGTTTCCGCTGCCCCGATCAGGCAGCCTCCCAGCTGGTCCCACCGCGTCCAGTGTTCTCTTCCATCCACACTGCAGGCGGCGTCGACTTCAGACACTGGGACTCTGATGATTTCACTGCAGTGCTGAAAATCCTTTAACAGCCGACTCCATTCTCAGAGATTAAAACTGAATCCATAAAACAGCTTGGGAGGCTCTCCACAGTAAAACTGAATCCATAAAACAGCTTGGGAGGCTCTCCACCGTCTAGACACTGTCCAACTTTCCAGTTTGGCCGCCAGGATGACCTGTTTGCCCTTTCTGCTCTAGCCCTAAACTGTCCATAGTTCCCCCAGGACACACATGCTT
This sequence comes from Delphinapterus leucas, assembly GCF_059928025.1. Classification (NCBI taxonomy): domain Eukaryota; kingdom Metazoa; phylum Chordata; class Mammalia; order Artiodactyla; family Monodontidae; genus Delphinapterus; species Delphinapterus leucas. The sequence continues at coordinate 70,279,139 of NC_143145.1, read as the reverse complement.
TTCCTCAAGACACCTTTACTCATACTGTCCCCACCATTTGAAATGCCCTTGAAACCTTCACTTAGATACCAATTAAAAGCAAGCAAATTAGGTCCATGGTAGACCTCCAGGTAAGTTTCAGTAGGAAAAAAAAAACAGAAGGAAAGAGCCTTTTGCACTTCCTGTCTCTGTATTAACCCCTAACCCCACCTTGTGCCTAGTCTAACAGGCATGCTCAAGTATTTTCCATGCCAACGTGATATGAAACTGCCCGTAACTTCTTTTCACTCATCTGGAAACTTGGTACATGAGAACATTGGGAAACTGGGAGAAAGAGGAAAGAGCAGACTATATAACCAGGGGCCAGGTTGAAGCCAGGGACAAGGCACACACAGACAATGACTTCGGAGCAAGTGGTTTGGTAAGGTTTTGGTTTTTTGAGAGACAGTGAAAAATTAGTATTCACTTTTACCAGGGCTAAGGTAAACGTCTTTTATTAAATTTACCCTCGTGGTGTTATCTCTAAAGCCAGCGTTCTACAGATGTGAGTACCAATCGTGCAGACACACATTAGTGCTTTGGTTCTAAAATTGATTTGAAGATTTCCCCCTTTCTCATCCTCTTAGAGGAATCTAAGATATTCCAACGTACAACGTACTCATCCTCAAATGCTCCCTCACATGCATGTGCGTGCACACACACACACACACACACACTGCCCCCCGCCCCCATCACACACACTCTGGTGAGCAGACACCATTTATAATTGTCTCCCTCCGTGTGTCATTTGGGATTTACTGGTATTTTCACTAACAGGTTGATTCTAGACTCTTATAATATAAAAAGCACTTTGTATACACAACATGGGCACAGATCCAAAGTAATGTCTTTAAAGCCTGGGGCACTTTAAAATTTGTTTTACATCAAGCTAATCATGTTATGAATCTGCATTTTCATTATACATCATAACCATCCTTATTTTTACTAATGACATACAAGATGAGAAGAAACAGAACACATATGTTAAGGCTACCGTCTGATCTCCCATTTGAGTAAAACTAGACATTTTAGTAGAACCACAGATGAATTACATAATATTTATGAAGGGATCTTATAATAAAAATGAAGAAATCAAAACCAGATGAAAGTAGATAAAAGCTTTATTTTCGTAATTAAAATTATATTATAGTGAATTGAACTAGTACTTATACAGTGGTAACAAATTACCATGTAGAATATCGTATTACTTTGCATTACTAGTTGCTAAAATATACATAAATTTGTAACATAAAAAATATCTCAAGATTTCCTACCTTAACAGGCATAAATTAAATTAAAAAGATCAAGTGTCCCAACTGTTGTCCAAATGGTTAAAGGTATATTAGATGTAAAGTATCCACCTTAAATAGTAAGTATATTAAATTTAATTTTATACTCACTTCACATGTATTTCAGCACACAATATTATTTTATACTACAAAGATTTCCTTCTAATTTTTTAAAGTTGCAATTTATCTCCTTAAAAGGTATGCATTAATAGGAAACAGATAAGGCATGTTTATGTTTTAAAGGGCCTGGCATTTTCTCATTGACTAGTAATGGAAATATATGCTTGTTTCTTAAATCACTGCACAAAATAAAGCAGAGCTGGTGATAAACTAAGGAATCTACATAGCATGGACAGTCAAACTAGATAAGTATAGACAAAAGTTTTCTCTGATTACTCACAAAGTCAGATGATCTGTAAGATGTTACAGAAAAACACAAACTTTTTGGCTAACCCAATATATCCAAGTTAAACTTAGTTACAGAATTCTATGATTTGGTGGCCTATGCTTTCTAAATGCAGCAATTCTGTGCTTCAATATCTGTATTAGGTCATAATATAGAATAAACTGAAAGCTCATAGAAAGCACGTAAATTTCTAGGCTCTTACGAAAATTCTATAATGAAAGAATAATTTTAATTTTTAGTATGAACAGAAAATTTGCACCATTCCACATTTTGGAAGAATGACATAACTAAATGGATGTGGCATGTCAGACCAAAGTGAATAAAAAATCATAATTAAAAAAAAATTCTAAAGCCACAGTTTTGTGGGGAGGTGCACCTTTGCTTAAGTAACTTTTCTTCCATGGGTCAGTTAAATGAATATATGATATCCGTAGTTACACTGTTTTCTAAGATTACCTTTTTTATACCAATTTTTATCACCTCATTTAAGAAAATGCCAATTAAAAAGACGTATCATTGCATTCTCAGCTCAACCAAAATTATAAATTCTGACAATTCTAAATGTTGGTGAAGTTGAAGCAACAGGAATTCTTATCCACTGCTGTTAGAAGTATGAAAAAGTATATGAATTTTGTTAAAAGGAAAGACACTCTCACACCCAGCAATTTCATTTCTAGGCATATTTCCTAGAGAAACTCCTATACATGAACACAAAGAAAAATACACAAAACACCACCACAACATTATTTCAAATAAATATTTTAAAAATACATATGTATATATATACACTTGAAGCAAAAAAGCAAGTTTAAGGATGATAATAGATAATAGGCTATTTTTTACTTAAGTTTTAAAACACGCAATCATAAGTGCCTATAGATACAGATTTGTAGTAAAACTATAGAGACATGAGTGGGAATGATGAACACCAAATTCAGAATAGTAATCAACTCTGGGAAGAAAGGAAGGAGATAGAAAATGAAGAAAATGAACCATGGGATTCAATGCCTTCTTTAATGTTTCAAAAAGATACATGCTCCCTAATGTTCACTGCAGTACTATTTACAAAAGCCAGGACAAGGAAGCAACCTAAATATCCATCAACAGATGAATGGATAAAGATGTGGTACATATATACAATGGAATATTACTCAGCCATAAAAAGGAACAAAATAATGCCATTTGCAACAACATGAATGGACCTAGAGATTGTCATACTAAGTCAGACACAGAAAGACACATATCATATGATATCGCTTATATGTGGAATCTAAATAGAAGGGTACAAGTGAACTTATTTACAAAATAGAAGTAGAGTCACAGATGTAGAAAACAAACATCGTTACTAGAGGATAAGGGGGGGGAAGGATAAATTGGGAGGTTGGGATTGACATACACACTACTATATATAAAATAGATAACTAATAAGAACCTGTTGTATGGCACAGGGAGCTCTACTCAATACTCTGTAATGGCCTATATTGGAAAAGAATCTAAAAAAAAACAAAGAGTGGATATATGTATATGTATAACTGATTCACTTTGCTGTACCCCTGAAACTAACACACTGTAAATCAACTATACTGCAATAAAAATTTTAAAAAAATAATGTTTCATATCTTGAAAACGAGAAAAAGACATTTGAACAATACAAAACTATTATATTTTGGCAATCTGGGTAGATGTATGCAGGTATTAATTATATTACTATTTCTAATTTTCTGTGTATATATTTCCAATTTTTAAGAGCAAAACAATTACTTCTTCACCCTAATAAACATTACTAGAACATTTATTACTATTTTTATATACCTTTTTAAAATTCACTGTATCTCAGAGATAGCAACTACAATTTTAAGTGTTTTCCACTTCATAATCTTCTCCAGATCTTTAGAAGGGCATCGGATTTCCCAGCCTCACTAAGAGACAAGCTTAGACCTCTGATCATACACTATCTGATAAGGTAGTTGGTTGTTTTCATGTTGCTTACATGATCAGTCTGCATATATTTTAAATTGGTGTGTCTGTTCCACATTGAACATTTTTAGGAAGGTTTATTTAAATAGCTTAACCTCTCTGGACAGGTCTCTTCTTTTCTAAGCATTGTAAGATCCAGGGTGGGGCTGATTTATCCCTCCCCATGTCCCACTGCCCATTCACAGTGGTACTTTTCATCCTTTAGGACTTGCCTCAGGTGGGGCCGACCCTGGGTTGCCTTCTCTGACCAACTGAGGCCAGGTTGGGGCCCCTCCCTGGAATTTCCTTTGTTCCCACAAATATCTGGATTGGAGGATTTTTCACCCTGCTGTCTGGTAGATAACTCTATCTCCTCTTCTGAAATACAAGCTTCCTAAAAGCAGCAACCAAGTTCTGCTGTTACCTTTTCAAGATCTTAGTGCAGTCCTATATTTACTTGATAAGTGTTTCCTGAATGAATAAATGAAAGAAAGAAGCTGTAAAAACACCAGTATCAATCTTTCCCCACTACTATTATTCTTTAGCTGGTGCTTTTTACAAAGGCGAAAGGCAAAATCATCGTTGAATCCTTCTCTTAGGAAATGGCAATGCTCCCCAGAGGGAGAAATACAACTTATTCTTGAGTCCAAGTTTTGAGCATGAAGGCATATAGTTTGCAACGCTTTGACCTGATAATGAGTAGTTCTCAGAATGGCATATGCACAGATGCAGTGATTTTTAAGTAAGTACTAAATACTCTTATACCAAATTGCGGTGAGTAGACCCCCATAGACATAGAATATTAAAATATGATCCAGGGACTTCCCTGGCGGTCCAGTGGTTAAGACTTCGCCTTCCAATGCAGGGAGTGTGGGTTCGATCCCTGGTCAGGCAACTAAGGTCCCACATGCCTCGCGGCCAAAAAAGCCAAAACATAAAGCCAAATGACTATACACATTCTGGAGCAGCCAGGCAGTGGGCCAGTGGTGGAAACAGATGAGCCCAGGCCTCAATATGACAGAACACCCTGTAACCCTAAGAGAATAAGGGTCGATCTCATACTAGCCACCACAGAAGACAGGAACTGGGAGAAATATAGGTACAGAGGGAGAAAAGAGTTAAGAAAAGAGCATTAAAAGCATTTTATCTGGGGCAGGGGGAGGAATAAATTGGGAGATTGGTAGATTGGGATTGACATATACACACTACTATATAAAAAGTAGATAACTAAAAAGGACCTACTGTACAGCGCTGGGAACTCTTCTTAATAGTCTATAATATTCTTTTTAGAAAGAATATTCTTTTTAGAAAGAATCTAAAGAAGAGTGGATATATGTATATATATATACATATATACACCATATATATATACACCATATATATATATACACCATATATACACCATATATATATACACCATATATATATATATATATATATATAAAACTAATTCACTTCGCTGTACAGCAGAAACTAACACAATGTTGTAAATCAACTATACTTCAATAAAAATTTTTAAAAATTTTACCTGTTACAGTAGCTACTGATTATACAGCAAGATCTTGACTTTATATATGCTTTATTTTATTCATAAAGTACTTTTCCCCATGTAATCTCATTAAAGGCTACAACAGTCCTGAGATTAAAAAGATCAGGTAACATTACCTGTTCTACAGATGAGGAAACTGAGGCTCAGGGAGGCTAAGGACAAAGAGGGAGTGTCAGAAGTGACGCTGAAACCCAATATTTTTTATATTTAATCCAGTCTCTTTTCAAAATGTGGTACTGTCATTCTCCCTCAGTTAATTTCCCTCTACTTAAAAAATAATGCTTCTAAGTGAGTATAGTTGAAATGGAATTTAGAAAAATTTGAAACTCTTCTATAATTGAATAATATCTGTCTGGGTTAAACTTAGCTGTATAGTTTATTTCTAATTGCATAAATATTCAAAGATAAACACCTAAGAGGAATATTCAAAGCACTGAGCGGGTGTGGTTCTTATTACATTAACAGAGATCAGGTGGGTAAATTCCCATTTAGTGCTTCGAAAATCTGTCCCCGACTTTTTACCATTTAAGTAGCTCTAAAGCACACTCTTGCTTATTTTGGTTTTGTAGTGAAAAATACACTTAACTTGTATTACTCTCACATCACTTAGACAGATGTTGCCGCTTTCCAGTAACGCTAATTCTCTCATTTAGGTCAAATTATTCCATCACACTTCTTTTAGTTTCTTTAATTTTACCATCTTCTGAATTTGTGAGCCTCAAAAATCTTAAACTCCCATGCATCTAAGATCAGCAATGTCTCTAAGACCTGGGTCAACACTAATGATGTAGGTGGCAAGCTTCAACGCCTTCAGGAACCAGTTTGTGTGAAAGAAAAATGGGGAGGGGACAGGGCACAGTGCAGTGCAAGCTCTTATGAATGGGTCACTTGCTGTTCAACCCATGTGGGTTGGTGTCATACAGGAATATGGATTTACTGTTACTGGATCTTCAGAGTTTTTGAGAGAAGCCAGAAATCTGTATTTTTTTTCATAAGGTTACAATTAAAAATAATTTTTTAAAGTGTATGGACCAACATTTTCTAGAGCAATCGGCATTTGTGGACCTTGAGTTTACAATTGCTGACTCAGTTTTCTATTCCAACGTGCAGAATGGTGGACCCAAAGTCAGATTTCAGTAGGAAAGACTGTATTCTTCCATGGTTACAATCCAATTCCTAGGCAAGTTGAGGAAAAAATAGGATGATATACACATAATTAGAATGTTAGAGAGCGACAGAATGAATATGGAGAAAGAAATTGCTTGCTCATGTCAGCATAAGTGAATGTTGATGAGAAGCCAAGAATAAGGAACTTGAAAAAGGAAGAGATGTAACCTTCTATTTTATGACAATCTGATATAAGGAGTCAAAAAATACTTGGAAACAGAAATTTTTATTCTGAGTCAAACTACTTAGTATCATCTTATTGACTAATGGCTTTGTGAAATGGTTCTAGACATGGATTGGACAGATGGGGTTAGTTCAATTCGTGTCAATAAACATCTTATGCTCCCTCATGTGGGCCAAATTCTGCCAAGTGCTGAGAATACAGATGAATGAGACACATTCCCTGCCCTCACAGAGCTCATCATCTAATAGGTGCATGATGCGATAGATTTATTTGAAGGCCTTTAGGGAAGTATAAGAAAAGATTGGGAGGCACAGAGGAAGCAGATTGTGAAAGTCAATGATGACTTACTTCAGGTGATCATGGAATTAAATATTGAAGAAGGAATGGAAGTCATTCAGGTAAACTGAGAATGACAAACAAAACAGCCTTTGCAAAGGGATGGAAGATAGAAGTAAATGGTGTCTGTATCAATGTACAATCAGAAAGCCACTTACAACATTTAAGAAAAAGAGGAACTTTGCCATCTATTTTAGATAGATAATCCTGATGGACTTTGTAAAGGATAGAATTAAGAGAGACAAACATGGGGTAGAAACACCATTAAAGTGACCATAGCTGTGGTCCTATTGAGGGATAAGGACCTAGACTAGCGAAAAGAAGATATAAGTGTTTTTAAGAGAAAAGGGAGAGATCTGAAAAATATTGGGGAGACATATTATTGGAACTGAATGATTTATATGATGGTAGAGTTGAGGGGAAGCAATGCCAATGACTCACAAATTTCTACCTTTGTTTCATAGTGTAGCTAGTGGTCGTGTCCACTACCCTACAAAGCGATCAAGAATAAAGAGGAACAGGTGTCACAGAAGGTGATACATTCAGTTTGGATGCTCTAGGTTAGAGGTGCCTATGGGATATTCAGGTGGAGATTTTCAGTTCTAAATCTTGGGGATAAGATGTGAGCTGGAAACATACTTTTGAGAATTCTTAGAAACAAAGTTGGTGGTTAAAGCATGAGAGCAGAGAGAACATTTAGTGTGAGTGTGTAACGAGAAGAACATAGAAGCCTAGGGCAACACCATTACTTAACACAGATGAAGAATCATCCGAGAAGTGGAAGAACTAATAGAATATGTGACAAGGTTTCAAGAAGGGAAGAAAGAGTATTGTATAGCTAGTACATGCCAGGAACTGTGCTAAACCTACACACACTGTCCATAATCCCGAAAGTTAGTTATCATTATATTGTACTCATCTTCCAGTCAAGGAAACTGAACTACCCAAAAAGGTAAAATATCTTGTTCAAGGTCACTCAGGAATTAAGACACCTGTAATTCAAACCTAGTCCTGCCACGTTTCAAAGATTGAACAATTTCTACTTCATCATGATGTCAGTGATCCTCAAGGTCATATAATGAAGTGGTCAAGGGTGAAAAGTGTCCCAAATTTGCAATATAAAGGCCACTGGTAATCACAGCTAGAATCTCTAAGTATCTGGAATGACTGGCAAGTCAGGAAATGGAGTTAGCAAATACGTACAACTCCTATAAAAGAGCTTGGCTATGATGATAGCAAAAAGAAAATGGAGGGGGACATGAGTTAGATAGTGAGGGTGACCATAGTTATTCAGTTGTCTATTAAGAATTTTACAAGGTGTTCACTATTATAATGGCTAATGTATCATTTAATACAGAGAGAGATGGTGAAAGGACTTTTCCAGAACGATGACTCTACTGATCATCTCTAGCTAGCTTCAATCCCAGCTATTTAGGAATAGGAGCTAAAGAGAATGATAATATTATCCAATCTTCTAATAATGCCACATGAAACAAACAAACAAAAATACAGAGTTCCCGGCTTCCCTGGTGGCGCACTGGTTGGGAGTCCGCCTGCTGATACAGGGGACATGGGTTCGTGCCCTGGTCCGGGAAGATCCCACATGCCGCGGAGCGGCTGGGCTCGTGAGCCATGGCCGCTGAGCCTGTGCGTCCGGAGCCTGTGCTCCGCAACGGAAGAGGCCACAACAGTGAGAGGCCCGCGTATCGCAAAAAAAAAAAAAAAAAAAAGAAAGATACAGAGCTCCTATGACACTCTGATGCTGAAGCCCTATCACACATGTTCGGGGAGAGGAAGTGAGTAGGTCTTTCTTGGCACTGTAGCTCAGATCAGAGGAAGTATACCTTAATAAGTATGAGAATTATAGTCAAAATCATCTTGGAAATGAACTGAATTATATAAGTCAAGACGTACGCAGACTGGTCTTGGTTATTAAACATCATGCTGGCAACTTCACAGCATCCAGCTAGTTCCTGGGTATTTGGGAAGCCAGCCAGTTCCTACACACAAGTCCCTCTGTAGATGAAAAGATGTAGAGCATTCCTCTTCTGGGCTCCCCTCACCCCTCTGCACCAGGATGCCTGCCAACCTGGTTCACCTCAGGACTTTACCAAGACAATTAAGCAACAAAAGCAACAACAAACAACCAAAAAAAAAAAAGGGAGAGAGGAAAAACAACAAAGTTTCTCCTACCTCCCCTGCCCTTTTTTATGGGGGAAGATACATCCCTGCCAGGAAACTCTAATGATCTTTTTACTCTTTTTATTCTAATAGGATTTAACATTCAGTAAATCAGTACAGGGCTTACTTGTTTATCTTCTTCTTTACTTATTTGAACATATTATAAATATTTTAAAATATAGCAAATTATATTTACATTATTAAATCTCTGCTTTAGAGCAAACATGTTAGGCTATGTGTTCTCTCTTCTATTAATTATTAACAACAATACAAAAACAGTTCCATGTTATGCAGGTTAACTAAGACCTGAAACATATCAGAAATCCCCCTTAATGAGATGTATTAAAAACACTACATATAACCAGGAGCACTTGGCAAGATTTTCAGAAAGTGAATTGGCAAAGCAGATTCTGTATTACTTAAACAGCTCTTGTCAAAGGGGTCAATCTAGAAATTTCATGTTTTGTTACTGGGCTTGGCTCCCCCCCCATCTTTATTGAAGTATAACTGACAACTTTTTTTTATATCTAAGGTGTATGACTTGATGTCTCCATACACTTATGCATTGTGAAATATCACCACAATCAAGCTAATTAAGGTCACCATCACCTCACACAGTTACCATTTTCTTTTCTCTTTTATTTTGTGATGAAAACAAGTAAGGGCTCCCTCTTAGCAAATTTCAAATACACCATATAGTCAGTATTGTTAACTATAGTCACACTGCTGTACATTAGCTCTTCAGAAATTATTCATCTTGAATAACTGAAACTGAGTATATAAATTAACTATGAATTTTAGGATTGTTTTTTCTATTTCTGTAAAGAACGCCATTGGGATTTTGATAGGGGTTTCATTGAATCTGTAGGTCACATTGAGTAGTATGGACATTTAAAAACTATTAATGTTTCCAATTCATGAACATGGGATGGTTATCTGTCTTCTTTAATTTCCCTCACCAATATTTTATAATTTTCAGCATACAAGTCTTTTACTTCTTTGGTTTAGTTTACTCTTAAGTAGTTTATTCTTTTTGTTGCTATTGTGAATGGATTGCTTCTTAATTTCCTTTTTGGATAGCTTGTTGTTTGAGTATAGGAATGCGAATGATTTTTGCCTGTTGATTTGGTATTCTTCAACTTTACTGAATTTATTAGTTCTAACAGTTTTTGGTGAAGTTTTAGGGTTTTCTACATATGATATCATGTTATCTACAAACAGATGCAATGTAAAGTTGGGTTGCTTATTTGAGATCTTTCTTTTTTAAAATGTAGGTATTTATTGCTATAAATTTCCCTCTTAGTACTGCTTTTGCTGCATCCCACAATTTTGGGTATGTAGTGTTTTTGTTTTGTCTTGAGATACTTTTAAAATTTCCTTTAGATATTCTCATTGATCCAAAGGTTATTTAAGAGTGTGTTGTTTGGTTTCCACGTGTTTGTGAGTCCTCCCATTTTCTTACTGTTATCAACTTCTAGTTTCATTCCACTGTGGTCAGAAAAGATACTTTGAATAATTTTGATCTTGTTAAATTTCTTAAGAGTTGTTTTGTAACCTAACATGTGATCTATCCTGAAGAATGTTCTTCATGTGCTTGAGAAGAATGGGTAAACTTCTGCTTAGGTGGAAAGTTCTATATATATCTGTTAGGTCCATTTGTGCTACAGTGTTGTTCAAATCAACAGTTGGGCTTGGCTTTTAAAGGTAGAAAAATCAAAATTATGAAAAAGTTCTCAAGCAAATGATACTAACACCTAGAAAAAATTGATGTCAAAAATATCTGATGGTCCATGTATGAGTGGAAGATTAACATTAAAATTCTTTTGAAACTGACTTTGATACAAGGTTCTATTCAATTGGTCTCTTTCCCTTGTGGTGTCCACCAGACTTTTGTATTGTAATGTTAATAGTTCAATTTGAAACTGTGAAGGTCTCTAGGTCAATATTCAATCCTCTGCATTTCCCAGTCTATCCCTCTGTTTAATTAGCATTATTTTACATATATCTTTTCCCTAGTAGATGATTAATATTTTTGTAGTATTATTGAATGTATAATTTGAATGCTGTTATATTTACCAGATGATTTTTTTTGCATTTAGTGATGTATTCATAGCAGTTTATCTCCTTTAAAATTTTAATGTAGGGCTTCCCTGGTGGCTCACTGGTTGAGAATCTGCCTGCTAATGCAGGGGACACAGGTTTGAGCCCTGGTCTGGGAAGATCCCACATGCCGCGGAGCAACTAGGCCCGTGAGCCACAACTACTGAGCCTGTGCATCTGGAGCCTGTGCTCCGCAACTAGAGAGGCCACGATAGTGAGAGGCCCGCGCACCGCGATGAAGAGTGGCCCCCGCTCGCTGCAACTAGAGAAAGCCCTCGCACAGAAACGAAGACCCAACACAGCCAAAATAAATAAATTAATTAATTTAAAAAAATAAAATAAAATAAAATTTTGATGTAGTGTCATATATATTAATAGATTTCCTTATGTTAAACAATTCTTAAATTACTGGAATAAACTTGACTTTGTAATGGTGTATTATGCTTTTAGTACATTATTAGATTTGATTTGCTAATGAAATTCCTTTAAAGATTTGAAAATCTTGCATTTACAAATGAAATTGGTCAATTTTGCCCTTTTAAAAATTTAGGTTTTGATATTAATGTTAAGCCAAATCATAAAATGAATAGAAGAAATTAAGTTTTTGTATAATGTGAAACAATTTAAAAGTTATAGGAATTATTATTTCTTTAAAGACAGAGCAACCTAGTCTGGTGTCTTTTCTCTTCAATTTTTTTTTTTTTCCTGCACAATTTCTCTTACCTCTCCTTCTTAGAATCTTTGCATTCATTTCAACTGTCTTTACCCCATCTAGCATAGGTATAATAGCTTCTCTAAAATCTTTGACTATTCCAATATCTCAACTTAGAGTTGGCATTTACTGTTTGTTTCTTTCCTTGAGAAATGGTCACATTTTCCTTATTCTTTTTATGTCAGGTAATTTTGAATTTTATCCTGGACATTTTGATTATTATGTTGTGAAACTCTGGGTCCTGGGAGAATGTTGGTTTTTTCTTGTTTTAGGAGACAATGAATTTGGTTAGTCTCAGACTGCAAGTTCTATCTCCTTTTTGGGTGGTGGTCCCAATGTCAGTTTAGGTTTCAAAGCTTTTGCTATGCTGCTTTGGTACATGTGTGAGCCACTCAGGGGCTAGTCTGGGAATTGGACAGTGGTATATCTAGTAGTGCAATCCTCAAAGCCTTTGTTTTGTTCTTTTGGATCTGTTCCAAGCATGTTGAGCTCAGATGTGAGCCCAGAATGCTTGCATTTATACACAGAATTAGGGAGTCCCCTTTTCCAACTTTTTCCTTTCTGGGATCCCACCACACTAAACCTCTCAGGGGCCTCTTTTATCTATCCTCTGACTAAAAAGATAGTTTCTCTCAGAACTGCAGCTGCAGCTCCTTGACTGGAGCCTGCCTGTGGTCAAAACAGAAAGATTAAAATAGGAAAAAAAAAAATAACAGGGACTTTACCCCACACTTTTCAGACTACAGGGGTCTGTTTCCCCAGTTCCTATGGACAGAAAGACTGGGTTTCTCTGAGTTTTAGTGATCTGTACCTTCTATTCCCATAGTTCCACAACTGGGGCTGCTGTCAGGAGAGGGAGGGATGAAAAAAGGGAAAAAATCCTGAAAAATTTACCTCCACACTCTTTGGCTGCCATTGGTTCCTTTTCCTGGTTTTATTGTCAGGAAGGTGAGATGGTTCCCTTCTTTCTTCCCAAAACTCTGCAGCTACAGAATCATGACTGGGAGATGATCTTCAAGTTAAAGCCATGAGAGAAAAGAGAAAAAAAAAAATGGGACTCACACTCCTGTGTAATCCGCTTCTTAACTTTTGACCTTCCTTTCCAACCTTCTTGCTTTTATTTACTTTTCAGAGTTCCAAATGGTGACTTGTTGTATTTTGTGCAGAGTTTCCCTTGTATCAGTGGCAGAGACAGGCTACAGTGGGCTTACTCCATCTTGGTTGCCCTTGGAAGCACTAATGCTTTTTAAAATACAAACTTTTATTTATCTTTTTAACCTGCTTTATGGTTTTTGGTCTTCTCAGGGTCTTAGTTTCTTCTTTAGTCCATGTTTTTAGTTCATATTTTGCTGGGATATCATTCATTTCTTCTAATTTTTCAAATGTATTAGTTTAGATTTACCAAAAAGACCAAATGTTTTCGTAAGCATATTTCTTCCATATATGTGGTTCTATCTCTTCATAGCTAATGTGGCATATCTTTGTTTTAACTCCCTTTTCAAAAAATCAGGCATAGCAAAAGTTTCTCTGTTTTATTAGTCTTTTCAAAAAGCAGACTTCTATTTCATTATTTTTATTTCTTTAACTTCAGTCTGTATGAATTACTACCGTCCCAGTATTTTCTGTTTATTTTGTTATTTTTTCATTACTGCAACTAAATAATTTATTTTCCTACTTTTTTCAGAATAAAATCATTTAAAGCTATAAATTTAAAGCTATAAATTCATGCTTGTAGACTATATTTAATTCACATGATATATTTATTTGCTTTTTTTTTTTTTTTTTGCAGTACGCGGGCCTCTCACTGTTGTGGCCTCTCCCGTTGCAGAGCACAGGCTCCGGACACGCAGGCTCAGCGGCCATGGCTCACGGGCCCAGCCGCTCTGCGGCGTGTGTGATCCTCCCGGACCGGGGCATGAACCCATGTCCCCTGCATCGGCAGGCGGACTCTCAACCACTGCGCCACCAGGGAAGCCCTCTATGTACATGAGCCCCCAGAATACCTGGTTTTGAAAACCAGCAGGGCTTATGTTTGGGAAAGCCAGAGGGCTATAGGAAACAGAAACTCCACTCTTAAAGGGCATGTGCAAAATCTCCACTCTTCAAGTGCAAGTGTAAAAGAAGAAGAAAAGAACAAAAAAGAATGACAATGACAGCCAGAAAACAATCAACAAAATGGCAATAAGTACATACCTATCAATGATTACTTTAAATGTAAATGGAATAAATGTTCTAATCAAAGATATAGAGTGATTGAATGAATAATAATTAAAAAAAGGACCCATATATATGCTGCCTACAAGAGACTCACTTCAGATCTAAGGAAACAGACAGAAAGTGAGAGGATAGAAAGAGATATTCCATGCAATGAAAATGAAAATAAAGCTGGGGTAGCAATACTTATATCAAACAAAATAGACTTTAGAACAAAGACCATAACAAGAGACAAAGAAGAACATTATGTAACAACCAAAGAATCAATCCAAGAATATATAATGATTGCAAATATATGTGCACTCAACACAGAAGCATGTAAATACATAAAGCAAATATTAAAACATAAAAGGAGGAGCTGAAAAAAAAAAAAAGGAGGAGCTGATAGTAACACAATAATAGTAGGGTACTTTAACACACCACTTACATCAATGAACAGATTATGCAGACAGAAAATCAATAAGGAAACACTGGTCTTAAATAACACATTAGACCAGATGAACTTAATAGATATATATATAGAATATTCCACACAAAAACAGCAGAATATAAATCCTTTTCAAGCATTCATGTAACATTCTGCAGGATAGATCACATGCTAGGCCATAAAGCAAGTCTCAATAAACTTAAGATTGAAATTATATCAAGCATCTGTCCCAACCACAACAGCATGAGACTAGAAATTAACTACAGTAAGTCCCCTACATACGAACCTTCAAGTTGCAAACTTTCAGAGATGAGAACGTGCATTCGCATGTCCAATCACGTAAGTTAGTTCACATGTCTGGCATACATTGTCATGTGTGTGCATCCTCTACAAGTGGTTGTGCTTTTGTGTATGTACAGTACTGTATAGAGTACAGTAGTACAGTATCTTTATTTCAAGTCCAGGATGTCTGGAAACAAGTGTAAAAGCAGTGGTGATATAGCTGGTACTGCTAAGAAGCGCCAAGCAATAACAAGGGAAACAAAAGTGAAAATAATTGAGAGAGTGGAGCGACAAGAGGAAGAAGAAGTAACAAGAACCAAAAAGATTCATGATGTAGGAAATGGCAAGGGAATTTTCTTTATCTGAGGAGGCACTGTTAGTTTTTGAGGCACAGGATCTGAACACAGAACGGTACATGAACGTTGCAGCAGCCATTCAGAATGCAATCCTGTGCTACTGTGTTATCTATGATGAGAAAAAAAGAGCCTACCCAGACATCACTGGATCATTTTTTAAAGAGGGCAGATAGAATTGAATGCAGCAAGGAACCAGAACCTGTGCCATCAACATCACACGTGAGTGAAATTGCGGCTTGCCCTCCATCTCCTATTGCTGATGACCCTTCAGCTCTAGCATCTCCCACCTCCTCTCCCTCCTCCAGTCAGTAACTCTTCTTGCCTGTTCACTCGATGCCAGCCCCTGGATGCCAGCTGTTGTACTGCACTACTGTACTTTTCAAGGTACTGTACTGTAAGATTAAAAATGTTTTATTTTTTGTGTTTTTTTATGTATTATTTGTGTGAAAAGTATTATAAACCGATTACAGTACAGTACTATATAGACGATTGTGTTAATTGGGTACCTAGGCTAACTTTGTTGGACTTACGAACAAATTGGACTTAACAAACATGCTCTCAGAATGGAACTCATTCATATGTAGGGGATATACTGCACAAGAGAAAAATCACAAAAAAACCACAAACGCGTAGAGACAAAACAATATGCTACTAAACAATCAATGGGTCACTGAAGAAATCAAAGAAGAAATTAAAAAATATTTGGAGACAAATGAAAATGAAAACACCATGTTCCAAAATCTATGGTACATTGCAAAAACACTGCGAATAGCAAAGTTTGTAACACTACAAGCCTACCCCAGAAAACAAGACAAATTTCAAGTAAATAATTGAACCTTACACCTAAAAGAACTAGGAAAAGACAAACAAAACCCAAAGTTAGTAGAAGGAAAGTAATAATAAAGATCAGAGTGGAAATAAGTGAAATAGAGACAAAAAAATAAAAATAAAATAAATTAAAAAGGTCAGTGAAACTAAGCGCTATTTCTTGAAAAGGTAAAATTGATAAACCTTTAGCCAGATTCGTCAAGAAAAAGAGAGGGCCCAAATATAATCAGAAGTGAAAGTGGAGAAGTTGCAACTGACATCACAGAAATGCAAAGGATCACATGAGATTACCATGAACAATTATACATCAATAAAATGGAAAACTTAGAAGAAATGAACAAATTCCTAAAAATGTACACTCTACCAAGACAGAAACAGAAAGAGATAGAAAATATGAACAGACCAATTACTAGCAATGAAATTCAATTAGAAACACACAACTTCCAACAAACAAAAGTCTAGGACCAGATGGCTTCACAAGTGAATTTTACCAAACATTTAAAGAAGAGTTAACACCTATCCTTCCCAAACTGTTGCAAAAAATTGAAGGAGGAATGCTTCCAAACTCATTCTATGAGGGCAGCATCACGCTGATACCAAGACCTGATAAAGATACCACAGGAAAAAAATTAAAGTCCAATGTCACTGATGGATGTAGATGTAGATTCTTCAATAAGGTATTAGCAAACTGAATGCAACAATCCTACCATGAACAAGTAGGATTTATCCCAGGGATGTAAGGATGGTTCAATACTGGCAAATCAATCCATGTGATATACCACATTAACAAGCTGAAGAATAAAACTCACTTGATCCACTCAATAGATGGGGGAAAATCTTTTGACAAAATTCGACATCCATTTATGATAAAAACTCTCAACAAAGTAGGTATAGAGCCAACATACCTCAATATAATAAAGACCATATATGACGAACCCACAGCCAGCATCATACTGAACAGTGAAAACCTGAAAGAATTTTCCCTAAGGTCAGGAACAAGACAAGAATGTCCGTTCTCGCCACTTTTATTCAACTAAGTGTTGAAAGTCCTAGCCATAGTAATCAGACGTGAAAAAATAAATAAATAGAAGGGATCCAAATTGGAAAGGAAGAAGTAAAACTGTCACTATTTGCAGATGACATGATACTATATATAGAAAATCCTAAAGACACTATCAAAAAACTAGTAGTACTAATAAATGAGTTCACTGAAGTTTCAGGATGCAAAATTAATATACAGAAATCTGTCACATTTCTATACACTAATAACAGACTATTAGAAAGAGAAATTAAGAAAGCAATTCCATTTACAATTGCTTCAAAAGAATAAAATATCTAGGAATAAACTGAATAAAATAGGTAAAAGACTTGTACTCTGAAAACTATAAGACACTGATGAAAGAAACAGAAGTCTGGACAGCAGATGGAAAGATATAATCTGCTCATAGATTGGAAAAATTAATATCGTTAAAATTAACATGCTGCCCAAGGCAATCTACAGATTCATTGCAACCCCTACCAAAATGTCAAAGGCATGTTTCACATAACTAAGACAAATAATAGCAAAATTTGTATGAAAACACAAAAGACCCCAAATAGACAAAACAATCTTGAGAAAGAACAAAACTGGAGGTATCAAACTCCCTGGTTCAAACTATACTAGAAAGCTACAATAGTCAAAACAGTATGGTACTGGCACTAAAACAGATACATAGATCAATGGAACAGCTAAGAGAGCCCAGAAGTAAAGCCACACCTATATGATCAATTAATCTATGACAAAGGAGGCAAGAATATGCAATGGGAAAAAGCCTCTTCAATAAATAGTGTAGGGAAAACTGGATAGCTACATGCAAAAGAATCACACTGGACTACTTTCTTACACCATATACAAAAATAAACTCAAAATGGATTAAAGACTTAAATATTAGACTGAAATAATAAAAGTCCTAAAAGAAAACATAGGCAGAGGAGTCAAGATGGCGGTGTGGGAAGATGTGGAGTTAGCGTCTCCCCACAATTAGGGCGCCTGCTGGCTTCTGGTGGGGGACTCTAACCCCCAAGGAGACAGGAGGAACCCCAGAGTGAACTGGTAGGACGTAGGGGGACAGATGGGGGAGGAGAAGTGGAGGCCAGACAAGATCAGCGCCCCTGATACCAGGGAGATCAGGAGAGGTAGGTGGGAGGGACTCTCCAGGAAGACCAGGAGAGGATCAGAGGGTGATCGCCTGGCCCACTGAGGCCATGGAGCCTGCTGAGTTCCTAAGCCAGTTTCCCCCCCCTTCCAAAGCCCCATCTAGGCCACATGGGTCCTGGGGGCATTAGAGGGAGGCCGGGGAGATCAGGAGAGGCAGGCAGGAGGGGCCCTCGGGAGGAGTGGGAGAGGAGCAGAGGGCTATTGCCGCACCCACAGGGGGAGGCTGCTGTGCTCCAAGGCCGATCCCCTGCCCTCCAAACCCCCCTCCAGGCTACGTGGGTCCTTGGGGGCATAGGAGGGAGGTTGGGGAGATCAGGAGAGGCAGGCGGGAGGGGCCCTGCAGGAGCAGAGGGCGATTGCCCCGCCCACTCGGACATGGGGAGCCTGTTGAGCTCTCAGGCTGGTTCCCTGCTCTCCAAGGCTCCCACTCCCCACCCCCTCATTGGTCCCTCAGGCATCGGAAGGAGGCCAGGGAGATCAGATGAGGCAGGCAGGAGGGGCCCTCCCAGACCCTGGACGGGAGGAGCAGGAGAGGAGAGGAGGACATTTGCCCCACCACTCGAGCCCAGGAAGCCTGCTAGGATCCCAGGTGAGGACCCCTGCCCTCTGAGACCAGGGGTGGGGGCACGCCTGGGCCCCTTCTCTTCCGTGAGCCTAAGCCCCACCCCCCACAGCCCCCAGGCCCTTTTCCGGCCCTGTGGGTCCTGAGCATTGGCCCCGCCCACCACCCAAATCTCACTCTTGCTTAGGCCCCACTCTCCACAGCCAAGGCCTTTCCACACCTCCTTTTCTTTTTTCTTTTCCCTCTTCCTCTTTTTTACTATTGTGGTACTGATGGACTTTATGGTTGTTGATTCATCTATAATTTTATTTTTACATTCCTTCTAACATATCTGTTAGCTTCCTAGTCTAATTTTATTTCTTACTTTCTTATTTATTTATTTATTTATTGCCACCCCATGTGGCTTGCAGGATCTTGATGTGCGAACTCAGGGTCAGGTGGAAGCTCCTGCAATGGGAGCTCTGAGGCCAAACCACTGGACTAACAGAGAACCTCAGACCCCAGGGAATATTCATCAGAGTGAGGTATCACAGAGTTCCTCATCTCAGCACCAAGACCCAGCTCTACCCAATAGCCTACAAACTCCATTGCTAGAAGCCTCAGGTCAAACAACCAGTAAAATAGGAACACAATCCCACTCATTAAAAAAAAAAAAAAAAAAGAGACAGCAAAAAATTATGTCACAGGTGAAGGAGCAAGGTAAAAACCTACAAGACCAAATAAATGAAGAGGAAATAGGCAATCTACCTGAAAAAGAATTCAGAGTAATGACAGTAAAGATGATCCAGAATCTTGGAAATAGAATGGAAGCACGGATTGAGAAAATACAAGAAATGTTTAACAAAGATATAGAAGAACTAAAAAACAAACAAACAGATGAACAACACAATAACTGAAATGAAAATTACACTGAAAGGAATCAAGAAGAGAGTAATGGAGACAGAAGAATGAATAACCCAGTGGTTGAGAGTCCACCTGCCAATGCAGGCAACGCGGGTTCGTGCCCTGGTCCAGGAAGATCCCACATGCCGCGGAGCGGCTGGGCCCGTGAGCCATGGCCGCTGAGCCTGTGCGTCCGGAGCCTGTGCTCCGCAACGGGAGAGGCCACAACAGTGAGAGGCCCACATACCGCAAAAAAAAAAAAAAAAAAAAAAAAAAAGAGACATTTACCACAATGTTCACTGCAGCACTATTTACAATAGCCAGGACATGGAACCAACCTAAATGTCCATCGACAGATGAATGGATAAAGAAGATGTGGCACATATATACAATCGAATATTACTCAGCCATAAAAAGAAACAAAACTGAGTTATTTGTAGTGAGGTGGATGGACCTAGAGTCTGTCATACAGAGTGAAATAAGTCAGAAAGAGAAAAACAAATATTGTATGCTAACACATATATATGGAATCTAAAAAAAAAAAAAATGGTGCTGATGAAGCTAGTTGCAGGGCAGGAATAAAGAGGTAGATGTAGAGAATGGACTTGATGACATGGGGTGGGAGGGCAAAGCTGGGGCGAAGTGAGAGTAGCATCAACATATATACACTACCGAGTGTAAAATAGTTGGCTGGTGGGAAGTAGCAGCATAGCGCAGGGAGATCAGCTCAGTGCTTTGTGAAGACCTAGAGGGGTGGGATAGGAAGGAGGCTCAAGAGGGAGGGGATATGGGGACATGTGTATGCATATGGCTGATTCGCTTTGTTGTTCAACAGAAACTAACACAGTATTGTGAAGCAATTATACTCCAATAAAGATCTATTAAAAAAAAAAAAGAAAGAAAAGAAACTAATAGATAATGAAAAAGAAAACATAGGCAGTATCCTCTTTGACAACAGTCTTAGCAATATTTTGGAGGATCTGTCTTCTCAGGCAAGGGCAACAAAAGTAAAATAAACAAATGGGACTACATCAAAAGAAAAAGGTTTTGCACGCTGAAGGAAGCTATCAACAAAAGAAAAAGGCAGCATACTGAATGGGAGAAGACATCTGCAAATGGTATATCCTATAAGGAGTTAATATCCAAAATATACAAAGTACTCATAAACTCAACATCAAAAAACAAACAACACAATTAAAAAAATGTGCAGAGGATCTGAATAGACTTTTTTTTTTCCAAAGAAGACATACAGATGGCCAACAGACCCATGAAAAGAGGCAGAACATCACTAATCAACTGTGAAATACAAATCAAAATCAAAATGAGATACCAACTCACACCTGTCAGAATGGCTATTATCAAAAAGACAACAAACAACAAGTATTAGCGATTATGTGGACGAAAAGGGAACCCTCATGCACTGTTGGTGGGAATGTAAATTGGTACAGCCACTATGGAAAACAGTCTGAAGATTTCTCAAAAAATTAAAAATAGAACTAGCATATGATCAAATAATTCCACTTCTGGGTATTATCCCAAAGAAAACAAAAACACGAATCTGAAAAGATAAATAAATGCACCTCTATGGACACTGCAGTATTATTTACAACAGCCAAAATATGGAAGCAACCTAAGTGTCCATCAACAGATGAATAGATAAAAAAAAGATGTGGTACTTATACATGCATTGGAATATTATTCAGCCATAAAAAATTAAATCTTGACATTTGCAAGAACATGTTTGGATCTACAGAGTACTTTGCTAAGTGAAATAACTCAGACAGAGAAAGATAAATACTCTGTGATCTCACTTATATGTGAAATCTAAAAAAAGAAAAGAAAAGAAAAAAAAAGAAACAAAATAAAAACAGGCTCATAGATAAAGAGAACAAATGGCTAGTTGCCAGAGGGAGGGGTTGGGGGAGGGTAAAATAGATGAAGGGGATTCAGAGGTACAAACTTTCAGTTATAAGATAAATAAATCATGGGGATTTATTTATATAGCGTACGGAATGTAGTCAATAATATTGTAATAACTATGTGTGGTTACTAGACTCATTGTGGTCATGATTTCATAAGGCATGCAAATGTCAAATCATTAGGCTGTAAACCTGAAACTAACATAATATTGTACATCAACTATATTTCAGTTTAAAAATATCAATAAAAAAATTGTAAAGCAATTATATTCCAATAAAGATGTTAAAAAAATAAATAATTAAAATAAAATTAAATACAGCACAGGGATGGAACCAGCAACATCCAGACTATGACAAACTCTACAGAACAAATGACGAATTTCTTTTAACAAGACATAAATGGAGGGAGGGGAAGTAAACATAGATTTTAATAATAGCAAAAAACAAAAACGCCATTCATGGATGTTTTGTTTTAGTTTTTGTTTTTGCGGTACGCAGGCCTCTCACTGTTGTGGCCTCTCCCGTTGCGGAGCACAGGCTCCAGACACGCAGGCTCAGCGACCATGGCTCACGGGCCCAGCGGCTCCGCGGCACGTGGGATCTTCCCGGACGGGGCACGAACCCGTGTCCCCTGCATCGGCAGGCGGACTCTCAACCACTGCGCCACCAGGGAAGCCCATGGATGTTTTTTGATTCAAACAAATTTTAGAAAGCAATTTATGACATTCATGCAAATTGTGGAAAATGGAAATTATATGTTAGCATTAATTGGATTTTTGATGATATAAATTATTATTCATTGAGTTTAGGTGTATTGACAGTATGATAATTATACATTTTTAACTGATCTTATCATTTAATGATACATGCTGAAATATTTAGGGATGAAGTAATATGATGGATGAAATTTGTTTCAAAATAGTACAGGGGGTGGTGGATGGAGGTATATATGAAAAAAGGCCATGAGTTGATCATATTAAATCTGAGTAATGGATACATGGGGGCTTATCATGTTGTACTTGAAATATTCCATAATAAAACGTTAAAAAGAAGCATGGCTTCCATCCCCAACATCCTGTTTAAAACTGCTTTGGGTATGATCGCTAATGACCAAATTGGCCAACTTCATGGGGATCTTTTCAAGTCATTAGCGTGGTCCCTGTTTTCTTGACTCTGTTACCTACCCCATCTTGATTTCAAGGTCACCTCTCTCTGCATTCTCCTCTATTTCTGCTGTCCTGATCACAAAGCCTGTTAGGAATATCTTTTGGGGACCGTGCCAGGGAAGGGGACTCCAGGACTGAATTAGAGGGTCTGAGATAGACTCGTGTGAAGCAGCAGAGTCAGGCTGAGAAAACAGAATCGTCATCCAAAGCCACCGTCATAGGTAAAAGTGCCAAGGTTCAACTCTACAAAATGAGTGAAGGAGCAAAATGGAAAAAACTTGTAAAGGTAGTTGTTTGGAGGTTCCGAAGTAGAGCAGAATCAAAAAGGAGGAAAAAGTCAAAACGATTATCTTGACAATGTCAATACAAGTGTGTTCTGGAACGCCCTTCTAAGGAGTTCTCCAGCACCTGTATGGTGGAGGTGATGACTGCTGCAGGTGCCACCGTGGGCCAGCAGCCCACCTTTCCAGCAGGAACTGCTCAAACTCCTGCATGACCAACTCCCAGTACCCCTGGATATTCAGCAAGTATTTGAGTGCCTTCCACAGGCTCAGTACATTATCCTAGTTCTGCTTCTCATTTTACTTATACCAATTGTTCTTAACCTTTTTGGGGGCATGATCTCCTTTGGGAATCCAATGAAAGGCACGAACCATTTCCCCAGGATAAAATGCCCATAAACACCTATGCACAAAATTTGGCATGCCATTTATTTTATTGCATTGGAAATTTACTTCAAATATGCAGACTATAAAACAATCTTCATGTCACAAATCAAAAGCTAGCCATTTTTGATGATGAGAAAGGAAAAACATCTATGGTATATGCAAAAGAAAAAGTAACCTAATTGTGTTCAAAAGTACATTCGAATGTTGCTAAACTTGACAGCAATGCTGCCATTGTTGTATGACTCATGATTCGGTACATTTGTGTCATCTTTAGATAGTCAATTTTGAATTTCCGTTTAGTTAATAACTACTGCTAAAATTCTTACTCCTAAAGGTAGGCAGCAAGAAAGGAATTATTTTGCTTTGTCACTCTGTAGGCTGAAGGTAAGTGTTACGAGTTGGATTTCCTAGAAAGTAGAATCTAAGATGATTAGCACTTGGTCAATTTGTGAGAGGGTGCTGTTGGGATCAACACTGTGGAAGGGTAGGGAGAAAAGCAGGATGGGCAGAGAAAGAGATTGACTACAAGGCAGCCTCCAGGAAGGCCTTGGCCACACCAGGGGCAGGCCCTTCAGAGGTAACCTGAGTTGGGACTAGAAGCAGGGCCATTATACTCCCATATTAAACAGTCCTTGGATGCACACTGCCCCAGGAAATGTGTGCCATCGGCAAGGCTGTGCTTTTCAGTCAAGGCAGCTCTGAAAGAGAGCTGACAGCTGATGAGCATCTTCCCGCAGCCCTGCTGGTGGCAATCCCGGCGGCTAGGGAATACGTCTTCATTCCTAAAGGGGGGTCTGGGTGGCACACGACAGTGTCCACTACAGGAGGCTTCTATCAAGAAACACCAGAATTATCTAAGACTCCTTGAACTGAATTCTTATCCCATCATTTCTGTGTCCAATTTATACTCCATCTTTGACAAGGTTTGCAGTCATTCTAATTTTGGCTGCAGAGAAATGGCTAGAGCGTTATCACTCTTTTCTCTGCCCACAGACACTTTTCCAACTAAAATTTCACATGAAAACCCACCTGAAATTCCCTCTCCTAGTTTTCTTAGACTGTTTTCTAAGAGTTCCTTCAGATTCTTGAAAGAAAATATTTACCTCAGTCATATATGTCAAAATTTTATACAAAGTATGTCAAGCTGGGTTGGAACTCTGGTCAAATATTCTAAGAGTGGCTTCCCGATGAACTCAGAGGAAATGAGATGTCCATTGGATGGTTAAGGGCTTTAAAGCCTTGACCTCTGGAATGCCTGTGAACATCAGGTATTCTGGTGTTCTGAAGAAGCAGGGAACACTCTTATATTGTTTTCCCATTTCGGAACTAAACTTCTGGAAAAGATAGCTATTTAATCTATAGCTCTAATTGAATTCATGACTCTCATATAAGATGATTATTTGGAAAACCCTTCAATAAAACAACAAAATCTGACAAGTTCTGTAGCATTGCAGACACTCCATTGATTCATAGAAGATCAATATTTTTTTCTAACCAAAAACTTATAAAATAGAAGCCCTTTTTTCATGGCATCAGTATACACATAATAGAAGAAAACCAGCGAAACTGGGTGCTCTGAGAGGCATCAGATGTTTTATCCAGTTGCAATCTGAAGGGAATCAGAGAAACATCAGTGATTCATTAGAAGGTGACATTCTTTGATGAAGAAACCTCTTCAGTTTTCTTCCTCTGCTTCTTTCACCACTTCCAGAGCACTTAAAGTTCTCACTAATTTTGACTCCTTTTATTTGGAAACAAGGCAATCAACCTTATAACAACAATAAAGCTACTAATTATTGAGGACCTTCCACATGCCACATATAGCTCTAAGTGTTTCACTTGTATTATCTTAATTAATTCTCACAATGACACAAGTACTACTATATCTCCCATTTTACAGATTCCCATTTGTAGATGAGAAAATCAATACCAAATGATGTTAATGGTCAGCCTACACTCCCATAACCAGAGAGTGGGAAGCCTGGATTCAAACACACACGGCTGCCTGACTTCAGAGTCTACCCTCTTAACTACACTACATGGTGTCATGTCTGGGGGACAAATCATAGTTAGGGAGTCATCCCAACATTTTTAAATTGAGCCTTCCTCTCACCAAAGAATTCTGCTTTGCGCGCACACACACACACACACACACACACACACTCTGATTCTTTAGTTTCACTGGCTTCATGCTTCCATCAATAGGACAAGGAAGCACTGGGGATCCTTGCTGTATGTTCAGCAACAAAAGTAGAACCAAAGACAGCTGAGCTCTGTTCCACTTTTGGTAACATTTTCCTATTAAGGCCAGAGTCATTACAAACAAGACAAATTTCTATGATCATAATAGCAGGATCTATTATTAACCCCATATATTGGAGAATATACTTGATATCAAAATATGGGGATAATGACAAACACACATTGCTTGAGTATACATATTTCATCTATGTGGAGTGTATATTAGTTATTCTTTGTATGTCTCCTCCTCACTCCAGACCCATTCTCTCCTCTTCTCCACCCTCTCTCTCACCTCAGAAGGCTGATCTCTACAGACTATATCACCCAAGCTCCCATCTAATGGGCTTCAATTGGACTTGGCCAATAGTAAGCACCAGGAGGATGGTCAGAGGGCTAGAAGGGCAAGCCTCCTCCCTCCTGCTTAGCACTGTGGTTCTCCCAGGGGCTGCATCGCTCCAGGACCAGAGCTCGTCCTCAACCTCTCCTCCTCCATGGTGCCAGCGCTCTTTGGACATCCCATGGCTGCCAGTCTCTTGGTGCCTCACGATGCCTTATTGGTTTCCTTAACCTTGCCTACATCTGTGTAAACAGCTCCTTTATTAAACGCACTTCATTTGCATTATCTGAGTGGAATTCTGTCTTCTGCTAGGACTCTGATCCAGAGTAAACGAGTACAAGGCTCCTCTAATAAAAATATTTGAGATGTAAAAGAAAAACAGCAATTTTTAAAATAAAAGGAAGAAAATGAAAGAAAACCATCATTAGGAAGCCTAATTCATAACTCCCTTAAAGCCCACGTCTGCAAAGTTAAAACCACTGCTCTCTACAGCCTTCCAGAGCAGTCCTCATATGTTCTGAAGACTTCAGCTCAGCTAGGTGCTCTGTGATGACCTAGATGGGTGGGATGGGGCGCAGGAGGGAGGTCCAAATGGGAGGGGATATATGTATACATATAGCTGACTCACTTCACTGTACAGCAGAAACTAACACAACATTGTAAAGCAACGATACTCCAATAAAAACAAAACAAAACAAAACCTTGCACTCAAAGTGTGGTCCTTGGACTGGCAGCCTCAGCATCATCTAAGATCTTGTTAGAAATGCAGGATCTCAGGCCTTCTCCAGACCTACTGAATCAGTATCTGTATTTGAAAATATTCCCAGTTATTCATACTCACACAAAAATTCAAAAAATATCAGACCGACATAATTTTATATCTTTAGTTCAGTGGTTCTCAACCGGGGACAATTTTTCCCCTCAGGGCAATTTGTCAATGTCTGGACACATTTCTGGTTGTCACGACTGGGAAGTACTATTGGCTTCTAGAGGGAAGACACCAGGGATGCTGCTAATCATTCTACAAGGTACCAGACAGTCCTCTACAACAAAGACTTATCCATCTCAAAGGTTAATAATGCCTAGACTGAGAAGCCCTGCTTCACTCTATCTCCTATGCCCCTTGGCCCCTAGTTTTGACTGCCTAAAAGATATATCTATCTTGATATCTGGAGATAACTCAAATCACATTCTCTTCCAATCACCATCATCATTCCCAGAGCTCAATAAGCCTTTAAGCCAAACACGGCTGCTCTCCTAAACTAGAAAACTGACAGTAATCCTGAATGCCTCCCTTTACCTCATCCAATCACTCATAAAGTCTTGTCACTCCTACCTCTTCTGATACTACCTTCATGCGTACCTGCATCATTCTTGCCTCATCCACAATGGCAGCCTTTAGCTGATTCTCTGCCTCTTGGCTCTCCCCAGGTGAGGCCACTCTTCACAACGATACCTGAGCCACTTCCCGGAGGACTTTCTATTTCCCGTCGAAAAAGCTATTTTGATCCCCAACGCTTAGTGCTGTAGTTGCAGAATGTCACCACTGAATATGATTACCTTAGTTCACACAGCATTTTTAAAATTGGGAAATTTCATATAAAATTTCACTTTTTCAGATTCTCTTTTAAAAAATTAGAAGTGGAATCAACCCTGAGCTCAGAGTCTCATATAAATTGTTTCTGCTTCTCTCTCTTGATGGGTCATGAGCTCTTCAGTTTCCCCACCTCACCCCTATTCCCATCATACCTGAACCTATTTTTTTGCCTTGACCCCATTAAGCATCTGCAGGATAACACCTAAAAGCCTTAAATTTGACTTCTAATGCTGGTCACACACATGGGTCCTAATTTACCTCTCCATCTCATCCTCCCCCACCCCCAGCAATCTAAAAGGACTACTACATCATTATGGGTATTCAAACATATACATTATTTCAGAAAATTGAACAAATTCTTTTCTTTCATTTATCTGGCAAAGATTCATTGAATACGCTATTATATCCCAGCCATTGTTCTAGACATAGGAGATACAGAAGAAAGAAATACAAAGGCAAAAGTCCTCTTCCCACGAAATTCATCTTCTGGTAAGAGAGGCAGAAATAAACAAATATGTCAGATGGTGATGGGTGCTATGAAGAAAACAAAGCAAGGATGAGAATAAAGAACCATAAGGTGCAGAGAGACATGCCACTTTATACATGGTGGTCAGGGAAGACCTCTTTGATAAGATATAACATGGGCAGAGAGCTAAAGCAAGTAGGGAAGTAGGCTATGGAGATGGCTGGGGAAGAGCAATGGGAAGGCCTTGAGGTCTGAATACGCTCCAGGTAACTGAGCATCTCCAAGGTCATTGCTGCTGGAGCGAAATAAGCAAAGGGGAAAGAGGTGAGAAATTAGACCAGACAACTAGTTAGGGAATTGGACTATGTGGAGCCTTATAGGCATATGCTGGGTAGCTTTTATTTTACCCAGAGTGAAATAAAGAACCATTGGGCAAAACTTTAATTTGAAAATATACACACACCCCTATGTTCAGAGCAGTACTATTTACAGTAGCCAAGACATGGAGACAACCTAAATGTCCATCGACAGATGAATGGATAAAGAAGATGTGGCACATATATACAATGGAGTATTACTCAGCCATAAAAAAGAATGAAAGAATGCCATTTGCAGCAACATGGATGGACTTAGAGATCATCATACTAAGTGAAGTAAGTCAGACAAAGACAAATACCACATGATATCACATATATGTGGAATCTAAAATATGACACGAATAAACTTATCTACAAAACAGAAACAGACGCACAGACATAGAGAACAGACTTGTGGTTGCCAAGGGAGAGGGGAGTGGAGGAGGGATGGATTGGGAGTTTGGGATTAGCAAAGGCAAACTATTATATATAGAATGAATAAACAACAAGGTCCTACTGTATATCACAGGGAACTATGTTCAATATCCTGGGATAAACCATAATGGAAAATAATATGAAAAAGTATATATATATGTATAGCCGAGTCACTTTGCTGTACAACAGAAATGAACCCAACATGGTAAATCAACTATACTTCAATAAAATAAATTTTAAAAAAGAACCACTGGAGGGTTTTGAGCAGAGTCATGACAATAATGTCTCCTTTTAAAAGAATCACCATGGCTGCTGTGCAGAAAACAAACTTTAGAGTGGCAAGGGCAGAAGCAGGGAGGCCAATTAGGGAGCTATTGCAACAGTCCATCACATTATTAAATATATATGTGTGTGTATATATATATATATATATATGTACATTATATGTAATCAATATGATATTTATTATAATTTTTAAATATGCTTCCTACCATCTTAAGACAGTGCAAATCAAGCCAGAAGAATAATTAATTACATATTGATGGGAACTGATAGGAGAACCCATGCCATGAATTGACATTTATCATCATAACATTCACTAAAAACTCACTCCATTGTAAAAAAAACATTTTGTCTTTGAGACACTCAATTTTCTTTTCATAAAGATTGTCAAAATGATTTGTCTCAGATTTGCTTCAGCTGGGTGGAGAGCAGGTGGAGGGTGACAGTTGTAACCAGATTGGCTCTGAGTTAAAAACTGTTGAAGGTGGAAGATGGTTACCTAAGGTGGTCCACCATACCATGCTATTTTTGTATATCCTGAAACTTTAAAAGATTCTTAAATCAGCATTTAAGATACTACTAATATTAACATATTTAATATAGGATTGCTACAAAACTTCATGATTTAAATGCGTACTTTACTAGCTCTATAATTATTCCTATATATAAAATTTCAGCTATATTTGATATGTTTGGTAGGTGCATAATAATAGAAAAGTTCTCTAAGATGGGCTACAAACTATATTAGGAGCACTTACAAAAACTGGAAGTCTAGCAGCAATTCTCTTATCTATTTTTCACACATAGTCATCTTAATCCTTATTATAGCAGTTTTTAAGAGGGCTAGATACTTATTCACATTAAGGTCTGCTAGGTATAGTATCCCAAATGTACTTAATAAATTGCACCCTCCTTGAAAAGAAAAGGTGATGGATTGAAAAATGTTTAGCTCAACCATGCATAATTGATAGGTTCCCTAGTGCAAATAAGTGTCTAATAAATAATTAAATTTAATCTCATTATAAGAGTTTTCATAATGAGATAATTTAATTAAATGAAAGCCAAAGGGTTTCTGAGGGTTGAAAGATGTTAATGTTGCTATATTTGGCTAATGGTCTGGGGATGCTATAGTGAAGAAAGTAATTCACATGGGTGCATGCATTATTTAATGCATCCCTCTGAGATGGAAGAAAGGACAGATCAATGATAACTTGTCATTTTATCATTGCTTACAAAGCACATTTAAACGACCTAAGATATGTTAAAGGTAGAAAACATGCAAAAATGGACAATTCTTTTAAAGGACAAAGTAGCTACATTCATAATATTATACTGGAAGTTTTGATTAAGATACACATTTTCCATGCACTGTTATTTCTCCTTTTGATCTATTACTAAAATGAAAAATAAATAAAATCTCATAAGCTGCTGTACAATCAGGTCAGACCTGGCTCTAAGTGAAAGTAATAATGGATACAGCATGTATATCTGATACTAAAAAATTGATAGCTGAGTCATGAGGGACCCATTAACAAGCTTTCTGAGTGAGCAGAGTTTTGTGCTTCAAGTCTCCCGAAGCACTTAGCCAGACTAGAATAGTAAAATTGTAGTCTAAGTAGTTATCTCAGTTACAGGTGATCAGTTATGAGTTAATATGAATGGTGAAAGGCATCATTCTTCTATCAGATATTATTTTTAAAAGCATCATTTTGTGAGAGGTAAAGGTGCAAACACCACAAAATTTGAGCCAGGTGACCCAGGCAGGGTTTTTTTTCCCCCTTCCAATAACATGGTGAATACCATTGTAGAGACCAAGCACACTCTTGATTTTAAGTTAAACGTAATTTCATGTGGTGACCATGTCCAAATTTGCACTTAAAACAGAACAGAATAAATTAGGAATTTGGGAGTAACATAGACACATTACTATATATAAAATAGATAACAAGGACCTACTGTATAGCACAGGGAACTATACTCAATATTTCATAGTAATCTATATGGGAAAAGATATATATATCACTTTGCTGTACACCTGAAACTAACACAACATTGTAAATCAACTGTACGTCAATAAAAAAATATATACAAAAAAAATCTTTCAGCCAGAAAAAAGAACACAAAAATCCAGCACAGAACTAACCCATTGGCCTTAGAGCACAGCGTCTATATCTGGGGCAAATGGCTCATCCCCTGAAACCTGAGTCATGGGGCTCTCCAAGTCTTGGAAAAGAGGCACCTTGTTTACAGGGTAACTCCTTGTTTTCATCAGGGATAAGGAGATTGATGAGCAGTGGTCGCTACTTCAATCCCCAAGAGTGATCAATCAATCCCCTTAATGTTGGTGCTGTTGCCATGAATCCCATTGAAACTTTGATGCATCTTTCTCCTGGGTAGGAATTTATAACAGGATTATAGCTGAAAGGACTTGTGACATCTCCTAGTTCCAGTACTTCAAGGCCAAGAAAGGTGACTTGCTCAAGGTCATCCAACTGTTTATTAGCAGAACAAAATTGAACCTCTAGATTTTTGGAGTGCCAGTTTAGGGGTTATTATTTTTTACTATGCCAATTGGCCAAAAGGATTTTTTAACGATGGTGACATAATAGTCAGCGTATCTCAAAATTTATATCCATCACTACAAGCTCGAGTGTGTGCGTGGTGGGGAGGGGCAATCTGTGGATGGGGAAGTCCTAAAAGCTTGAGGAAATAAACGATGCAGCTCTGTGAACAATTGTTTGATGGTGGCAGCGGTCAACCGTGGGTTACACAAATACAGTGAATTGGCTTTAACCAGCTCTTCACTTGGCCTCCTCCAAACTTCCTCCCTGCTTGCTAACCTTCAATTAAGACATATGGGATGTCAAAAAGGTAACTGAAACACTGAACTAATGTGCTCTTAACAGCTGTTGCCACTGCACCTGCAAAACGAACAAAGGCTTGTGTTGTCCGCATGAATATGGGTGTGCAAAGGGTGAAGGGGGACAGGGCTGACCCTAAGATTTCAAAAGCAGGGGCATCAATATTCTAGGTACGTTGCATAGTGTTGAGAGAAGTGATTACCCATAACTATCAATTTTTAAAGGAGATTTTTCTATAATGGTCAGATACCTCCTTTCAGATATTTTTTGATATGAATGTCTGGTTTCACTTAATGTAAAGATGAGTATTCTGTATTTGTCAGTTTCTTATGATGTAAATATCCTTTGTTTTGAAAGACTCTGAAAAAAAAAGTGGTTACTTTGCTTTTGATAAGGAAACCTCCCAGTTTTATTTTGTTCTGTTTTACAAAGAAGTCAGTGATAATCTGGTGAGTTTTTCTAGGGAAGGACGGAAGTCCTTTAGTACAACTTTTCTAATCCATTCTTCCTCTGGGGACACTAAGGGTTTTATTTTCTAGGGCCGCGGTCTCTCCAAAAACTCTTCTGTTGATTACTGGTCTTTGGTAATGGAAATGGGAATATTTGCTTCTGTTGCTTCTCAAGCATAGAAAGTACAGTGCCTTAGGCAGACATACTCCGAATCTGTTCATAACTAGAGTTCTGTCTTTGACTGGTTGTCAGCACATTCTCAGGGAAAGGAACTTGTACACAGACACCTACCTTTACTAGAAACAGTACCGTGAGACATGTCTGATTAGTCTCATTTTATACTTGAAGATTCTAAACTCAGAGACCTGCAGAAACTCATCCAAAATCAAATCACAAAAATAAATGGCAAAAATCAGGATCTAAATCCTGTTTGTTTTTTTTAATTTAAAGAATGTATTTTTCCCTTCATTATAAGATGCCATAAAATACTATTGTTCAGAAAGGCATTATGTTTTCACACTGTTGTGGTTGGGGAGAGGCGTGTATCATTGCTACCAGTTCAAAGTTTCAATCTCTTTCTTACAGGACAAAACCAGGCTGAAAAAAATATTCCTAAACACTGGACTTAGTAGCACAGGGAACTCTACTCAATATTCTGTGATAACCAATATGAGAAAAGAATCTGAAAAAGAACGAATATACGTATTACTGAAAATAACACAACATTGTAAATCAACTACACTCCAATAAAATTTAAAAGTAAACATCATACAACATACATGAGTAGCCTCTATGGCAAACAATACAGACCAAAAATGTCAATATTGCTGAGGTGGAGAAACCCTGATCTAGACCATTGAGGAATAATATTAAAATTTTTATCTAAAAAATCCCAACTAATCTCTCTTAGTTTATAATTATATTGAAAATGTTATCTGAAATAAATCTCAATCTTTCTCCATTAAATAAAAGACGGGATTTAAATAGTGACAGTAACATACTGTTTTAAACATCTGAAATAATTTCCCTTGACAACAACAGTATAAATAGGGTTCGTGCTCATTTCAATGACCTTAATTAGAATGTGACTTTCATGATCGTCCTTGGAATGTTTTTATCTTTATGTTCTCGGATCCATCCCATTCTAATGGGATGTTATTTGTTTT
The DNA here is from genome assembly GCF_059928025.1 of Delphinapterus leucas. Taxonomy (NCBI): domain Eukaryota; kingdom Metazoa; phylum Chordata; class Mammalia; order Artiodactyla; family Monodontidae; genus Delphinapterus; species Delphinapterus leucas. The sequence continues at coordinate 70,245,549 of NC_143145.1, read as the reverse complement.
ATTCTTCAAATTTGTGAAAGAAATCCATAAATGATTTTATTTCTTTAGGATATCCAAATAATAGTAGTAATTTTCAACAAATGTATATGATTCCCTTGACTTCCTTGTTTAGTGATCCCCATTTTCTTCACGTTGCAGACTGTATCTCTGCATAAAGGATTAGTGATATGTGACAGACAAGGTAAGGAATGGAACACATGTCTCCTTTGGTGACTTCATTTCATATAATTCGTGTATACAATACTTCTATTTGAAAATGTCTAATGAAATCATTTTGATATTTTCCCCTGTATATCAACTTTTTTTTAAAATAAAATAGTTAACAGCAAAATATAAAAAACTCTTGATTTGAAGGCACACATCCCCAAATAACTCTACTGCATACAAGTTTTTCCAGAAACTATATAAGCAAAACTTGAAAAGAGCTGAGTAGATACAGGTCTTGGGTAGCAGGTTAGGATCACTTTCTAGCTAGGTGAACTATTTTTATTTTCCTCCCTTATCTTTTGCTAATGCTTCTATTTTTTGTTGTTGTTGTTGTTAGCTTAGACTGATGTTAAGAAACAGCCTTATATGTTTAGAAAAACGGTCTATTCTTTATGGAAGTTGCAATCTTCTTGCTACTTTCAAATATAAAACAAAAAGTTTGATGGAAGGACCTAAAAGATACTCACTACTTCCTGAGCGCCACCAATTCCAGGACCAAAGATTTTTCAATAATAGAATGTTGCCAAAGAAATATACATCTTGAGAATCACATACGCAATCAGATTTTCTACAACAGTTATAGTCAGATCCATGATCTTTAATTAATATATTCAGTCCTACAATATACTTAGGTCCTCACAAGTCAGAATTCAGTGATTCAGATAGTAATGTTGATTTATAAAATATATAAGAAAATAAGTATGATTGTTGGTTCTAAAATTAAAATTTTAGAACCAACAGCCTGATTGCACTTAAAATGTCCTAAAATGCTTTGCCTAAGAAGAATCTGGGACTCTTACATCCATGAACAGACATCATGCATGGGATATTTATATGAAGATGTAAGTTTCCCCAAATCCAAGGCTCACCCAATAGATGAACGGATAAAGAAGATGTGGCACATATACACAATGGAATATTACTCAGCCATAAAAAGAAATGAAATTGTCGTGAGATGGATGGACCTAGAGTCTGTCATACAGAGTGAAATAAGTCAGAAAGAGAAAAACAAATACCGTATGCTAACACATATATATGGAATCTTAAAAAAAATGGTTCTGATGAACCTAGGGGAAGGACAGGAATAAAGACACAGATGTAGAGAATGGACTTGACGACACGGGGAGGGGGAAGGGTAAGCTGGGACGAAGTGAGAGAGTGGCATGGACATATATATACTACCAAACGAAAAATAGATAGCTAGTGGGAAGCAACCGCATAGCACAGGGAGATCAGCTCGGTGCTTTGTGTCCACCTAGAGGGGTGGGATAGGGAGAGTGGGAGGGAGATGCAAGAGGGAGGAGATATGGGGATATGGGGATATGTATAGCTGATTCACTTTGTTATACAGCAGAAACTAACACACCATTGTAAAGCAATTATACTCCAATAAAGATGTTTAAAAAAATAAAATAAAATGGGAAGCTCATTCAAATACAAATTTATTAGACAACATAAGTATTCTGACTGGGAATGTTGATCACAGTAAGATGGCAGAACTGGTGAATGTCATCTTATCTGCACAGCTAGAGAAGTGTGTTTGCAGTCTGTACATTTTTTTCTTGCTCTATGTGATCAATTCTAGTTTCCCTTGAACTTTCTGCCTGCTAAGGGTTTCACTTTAATTTGTATAAGGTGAGAAGTCTTTTGTGACATTCCAGGTGTCTGTCCTCACCCTGGCCTGATGGATGGTTTCCTATGGCCTGCCAGGTTACACTTGCCTTCCCAGGCCCTAGACTGGGAGCCCTGATCAGGCCTCTAGGTAGGACCCGTCACCAAAACTCCTAAAGAAAATTCCCCATAGAACTTCAGAGAGGAAAAAAGAGCTTCCTGAGTCATTTTCTTCATTGTTTCTAGAAAAAATGTACACTTTAACAAATTCTTGAATTGGGAGAGGTTGAGAAAGCAAACAAGACACTTTTGAAACAGTAAAATATCATTTGTAAAAATAAGATAATGCTAATGAATTTACTAATCTAAAAAACAAGTCATCCTTATTTTTCAATAAGCCTATGACATTTTTCCATGGTGTTTCATTCTTACATATTCTGAAATGTGATTAAACATCTCTCCCACAACACACATGCAGTGGGAAAAGCCTTCTGTGTACAACTGATTAGTGGGAAATGCCCCTCATCTAAGCACCTTAGTATCTATAATTACCTAATTTCTTTCCAGATTTGGATATTCTTGGATCATAGCTTCTTTAAAAAGTGAATTCTCCATTAAATCTTTACTCTGTGTGTGTGTGTGTGTGTGTGTGTGTGTGAGTGTGTGTGTGTGTGTGTAGGTGAATATACTTGTTCCACTGGTATCATTGGGATCATGTCTTAGTATTCTAACCTAAACAAGCATGCTTGTTGGAATAGTTGGAAAGAAAGATAATATTCCTGGGAATCGATGGACAGGCTGGCACTGCTATGAGGCATGGCCAACGATGGGCAAAGAATCCAAAAAGGGAAGTTCTGAGACAAACTCAGCTCTAGGCTGGATGTCCAAAAGTCTCAAGGGAGGTGTGGCAGAAAAGATGAAAAGGTCCTGATTAAAACCATAGAGACCTCATGAGGCTGAATTTGATACAACACAACTTCATATTTCTTTTACTGGGATGTTTGGACTAGGGGAGTGAGACTACGGAAGGAAATATGACATCACCCATTCTGGTGCATATTTTATAATGTTGAATAATAATGAGTATGCACTTATAAGTTAATCAACTTTGGCATGGCTTAAATTGACTGCTGCAGGTAATTTTCCTAGTATAGGATGCAAATCATAGCTCTTAATAATGTGATTTTGTAACTTCTAAGAGAACTTTAAATGGCAATCTGTTCATTCTCACATAGAGATATTAACAAGAAAAGCAGTATTATCACTTACATGTGAAGCATCCTCAAATTGTAAGAGCTAAGTGAGGATGGGAACCACGTCTGGATGGCAGGATAGTGGATGTTCAAGATGTATCTGATGTACAAGATCTAGCATTTGCCAAAGAATCTGGCCAAGGGAAATATCACTGAAGTTCAGATGAGAGAAAGAGTCAGGGGACTGGGGAGGATGAGGTATGCAGGGAACCACCAACTTGGGACAGGTGAGGTATAATCCCCCTTGCTTTCTGACTTCTCCAACATCCCCCTAACTGGGTTAAACAAATAGGTCTGCAAAATAGAGATCTGGTTTACTCAAAACCAAGTAAAAATGTTCATCATGTAAAAGATCAATAACTTATCATTTTGCTTTATGAATTAGAAAGATTGATTCCCAAATCTAACCTCTTTTAATATGGCAGTGCTTGGACTCTTAATTATTAGGGTTTTTTTCTGAAATAAAGAGTTGTTTTTAAGAAAGTGACTTTTTGTGTATGACTGAAATTTTTGTCCTACTTAAAACACAGAATTTATCCTTTAACCCTGAAGTTTCCTAAAGGAGAAAAGAAACAAACAGGAAGAAAGAATGAGAAATTTAACACCCTGACCTAAAATGTGCATGTAATGGATCGTATAATAGTATAAATCACGATTGCAACTTGTGAGATACATGTGATTTGTAACAGAGTATTAAGCTGGTCTGCTTTGAAGCACTGTCTTTCCTTTCCCTTCTTCAGCGTGACTGATCTAAACTTAGAAGTGGTTTTGGAGCTATGAGTTTTGTTCTTTTGAAACATTGCCTTTTTTTTGCCCCCATCTCTCAGTTGAGTATTGAAGTTGACCTTGATGTTGCTCAGATGGGAATTTCAACGAGGCAAGCCCTGCTTAACTATGACAGTTTGGGGATGCTTTCCTTCCTCCGTTGTTTACTTAGCTTATTATATAGTCTCCCTGCTGTTTAATGACCTGGTTGTAGTTCTGTTTTACGGGCTTTCTTTTTAAATGATAAAGATTAAGAACAAAAGAGGATAAATTTCCTGGGCATCAAACAAAAATATACAGAGAAATAAAAAGACATGGGACACGTAAGAAGATACCTCCATTCAGAGCAGTCCGAATTGTCTGTATTTTCATCATTGTCTAACTGGTTGTTACTGAATAAATCACACACTTCTCTCACCTTGTTGTGGACTAAGATTGTGTCTCCTTTTAGTGAAGTCATTGACTTAAAAATTAATAATATGTTAACACACAAAATGCTTTATCCGCCTCTTCCCCTACCCCCCACCCAATTTTTTGTTCCCTATTTTTTTCTTGATTTCTACCATTGTAGTCTCCGGCACACGTATGGTTAGATAGAATGCCAGGTGCCGTTCAATATATATACTAAAAAACTTTTAAAACCCCAAACAAGGAAACCTAGTGCATCTCAAAACGAGTTAGAGCTGGAGTAGTAATATAATTTATCCTTTCAGAAAAGGGTCATGTGAGGGAGTCTGTATTGGCTTGTGACCATGTTTCCATTGAATGAATCAGATGAGATAGGTTAGCAAAAGTTTGGCGCATGGGAGAAAATACCGCTGATTGATGGACTGAAATGGGTTGCCCAGAAAAGCTTTGTTTAGTGGGGGTTTTTTTTGGAGGAGGAGGGTGACAGGGGAGGTGTGGATAAACATTTTTTAGGGGGAAAAGGTATTAATAAAATGTACTTAATATAACATCAGTTGCTGTTCTAAAACATTAATAGCACCCTGTGTTATGTGACACTGATGCATTAAAAAAAAAAAACTAATGAAACGCCAGAATAAGATTTATGCAATAGTTACAAAACTAAAACTGTCTCATGAATTAAAGTTTGTATAGAAAAAAAATTAGCAATGAAAAATACATGAATAAAATCAATTTTCAAGGCTTAAACTTTCAAATGCTCACTTTTATCTAAATGCAGAAAAAACTGGGAGAAATTTTTGGTACAGAGCAACAGGAAGAAATATACTAACTTTCTTGAACAAGATCCTGCTGTAGCCAATGCTACCCCACTGTCTCGGCTAGTTACCTCAATCTGAATAAGAATCGCTGTTAAATTTAACAAAGAACATCTGTTTTTCATTTGAGGTGCATTCAAGTGTTCATTAAAGTGTCCTAACTGCTCTTTTCTTTTTCTATTTCACAATGGCTTTCCTTTCTAATACTATTGCAAGTTCAGCATGTGACTTAAAAAACCTCAGAGTCATTGTGGCATTTCCTTTGAAATATGCCAGGAGAAACAAGGGAGAAAGCTGAAATCTCTAAGTTTAATAACATTTTACTACCATTCACCTTTTCCATACTTCCTAGGGGTGTTTATTTTCTGCAATTATTCAACTAGGCTTCACTGAACCTGAATACCCCAGAGGCCTTCAACTCCTGTCTGCAGGGAGGCCCAGGAAAACTGAGCTTGAAAGTGAGTTACTGGTATTAGCCCCTTTGATGGAAGTATTTGGTCACCTTCTATAGGAGGAGAAATCAGTTCAAAATAATTTAAATGCAATGCCTCAGACTGCTTTATTCTGCCAAATTCATTTGAATATATAATTTATCCTGAATGTCAAAGTCATTATTTTTCAAACATTTCCTTTGTTTTCTAGAAGGCGTTAGCCCACTGAAATTAACAGATGAACTTGGATACTTATTTCCTTGAAGAAACAGAAAATATTTTATAGACTTATAGGGCAGGCGCATCAGATTTTAACCAATAAACTGCATGTGAATATAACCCAGACTACTTTCTTCTTAGTAAATGATTAAAGATGTTTCATCACTGAAGTACACATCTGGGTTGATTTGAAAAAAAAAAGTATATTTTTAATCACACTTTAAAAATGTTGCTAAATACATCTCTGTAATAAAAATCTTTGTATTCTAAATAATTTAAGTCAAAGTATAATAATATACTACATTGGTAAGCACCTGGTAATAGGAGAAATGTAGAATTATCTTGTGGTTGAAAAAGCAGCACAGAAATCGTCGATCCCGGTATGAAATAGATCTTTGTCAAAGATCACTTATCTAATATGATGAATTGTTCAAAATGTTATAGATGGAAAAACGAAGCCTGACTCATAATAAGCTCTCAATAAACATTGGGCGCTCACAAATGTTTATCGAATAGAGAGGTAGAGGGGACAAGCCAAGAATCTATCATCATTCTATTTCATGGAAAAGGGACTCATGCTATTTCCTGATAGCACTTCTAATTCCTTGCCCAATTTGCTCTTTTGAAATAATTTTTTTCCAGCTGTATTGAGATGTAACTGACATACAATATTGTCTAAGTTTAAGGTATACAATGTGATGATTTGATACAAAGATATGTTGTGAGTGGGACATTTTGTATAGAAGGGATAGGATGGTTCTCATAGGTTTACCACTGCTGCTATACTAGTCCCACTGATTAAAAAGGTGAACCATATGGGACTTTCCTGGCAGTCCAGTGGTTAAGACTCTGCCCTTCCACTGCAGGGGCCGTGGGTTCGGGAATTAAGATCCCACATGCTGCCCGATGTGGCCCAAAAAAAAAAAAAAAAAAAAAAAAAAAAAAGGTGAACTATAAATTAGCAATTATTAAGACTTTCCAAATTAAGTTTTTTAGATCATTTGGGCAAAAACCACCCTGTAATTTAATTTTGACATTATCAATATAATCAAGTACTCTATGGAAATTAGTTATGAAAATTGGATGATTGATATATATATATATATATATATATGGCTTTAAAATGCAAGTAAGTTAGTGCTAGTAAAAATAACAAATACTCATGAAGCAATGTTTTGTTGGTATGGCCTGAGTCACTGCATAAATTTGAAAGAAATAAATATATTTTACTTAAAATATATTAATCCTATAATAAAAACCTTACTTCACAGGTTTTATCTTCTCTGAGAGGTTCAATAATAACTAGCCTTTATCGAACAACTTATGTGCCAGCAGCTTTGCTACATCCTTTACAGGTATTATCTCTCTTCCTATAATCATCAGGGAGATAGCATTAAGATAAGATAATTTTTATCCTCATGTTACAGCTTCAGGAGAGTGATGTTCAGAGAGGTTAATACAATGCCCAGAGTCACATACAACCAGTCCATGGTAGGGCTGTAAGCCTTAATTTGCAACCTGCTAACTATACCTGAGTACAAAAATTACCCTGAGAAATCAGTAGGGCAATGGAATAAATTAGGTAAATGAATACTGGGAAACCTATATTAAAATCTTGAAATAGGGGAGATATGAATAAGATGGAAGTCATGAATCAGTACTGTTTGGAATCGTGCCCTGCATCATCAACCCTGATTTGGGCTAAGAACATCCAGTTGAGTCAAGCCTAGAAATAACCCGTGGTAAATAATTAATTCCCTTAGGAGAGGCTGGAGCCAGCCCATCTGGGATGCTGGCCAAGGGGTTGTTATCCCTGAAACCAACTGGGGTGGGAGCTGTAAAGGTTCTTTAAGCAGCCAGAAATAGAGAAGCCAAAGGATAAAAACAGAGTCCTTGTAGAGTGCCGAGTCAAAAGCTACCTAAGTCATTTTCAGATCCAGCCCAAAAAGTGAAGTGGGAGAAGATAAGGAACAACCATAAAGCTGGAAGAGAACAGGAAGCTGAAACAAAACCTGCAGAGCCTAAGAACAAAGGACAAGAGACTTTGGCTTTTATTAAGTGGATAAAGCCTTTGCAGAGTCAAGGTAGATACCCTAAAACCCACAGGATATTAAGAGGAATTTTAGTCTAGCTTTGATAGATATGGATAGCTTAACATATAATGTCTAAATAGTCTTCCCTCTAATATTAACTCAAATACTAGACAAGAAATCTATTACTACCTATTTGTTGTATATGGATCATGTTCTCAGTCCTCTGTTAAGTGCAAAGACAAAGAGAAAGGAAATAAGATACAATCCTTGTCCCTTGGCCTTACATTCTGGCTGGGAAGAGAGGAATAACCTCCCTGCCTCTCTTCCTCCAAACTTTATAATCACTCAGTGAGCATCTCTCTCACTTGACCCACAGAGAGATCATGTCAACTCACTCTGCCTTTGAAATGTCTCTTGAACCCAGTACTTTCTTTTACTTTCCCTTTTCCACCACTCCAGTCTGGGCCCACAAGCCTAGACTAGCAATTCCTAATGTTGCTCTCCTGTGGATGACTAATTCCATAGGATATTTAGAGGCATTACTCTGCCAACTACAACAACAACAAAGTTTCAGGGGTAGAAAAGTGTAGGAAACACAGGGTTAAACATAATTAAACAGGTGTCTTTACTGAGGAACTGCTTTGGGCCTTTAAAATATGCTAACTAGCTTTGAACATCCCCAAGAACACACTACAGATGGTCCCAACTTATGATGGTTCGAGTCACAATTTTTCAACTTCATGATGGTGTGAAAGGGATACTCATTCAGTAGAAACTGTCCTTTGAATTTTGATCTTTTCTTCGGCTAGTGATATCTGTACAATACTTTCTTGTGATGCTGGGCAGTGCAGTGAGCTGCAGCTCCCGGTCAGTCACAGGATCACAAGGGTAAACAACTGATAGCACTTACAACCATTGTGGACCCAGACAACCATTCTGCTTCTCACTTTCACACAGTATTCAATAAATTACATGAGATAATCAACACCTTATAATAAGATAGGCTTTGTATTGGAGACTTTGCCCAACTGCTGGCTAATGTAGGTGTCCTGAGCACGTCTAAGGTAGGCTAGGCTCAGCTATGATGCTCTGTAAGTTAGGCGTATTAAATGCATTTTCAACTTACGATATTTTCAATTTACCATGGGTTTATCAGGATGAAACCCCATTGGAAGTCGAGGAAGATCTCTGTGTGACTTAACCACAAGTCCCTTCTTTTGAGGAAAATTTTCTTCTGAGGAAACTCAGGATGACACTTTGGGAAGCATTAGTCTGTATGACTGAAATAGATTCCAAGGAGTGTCCTCCTCATTCCCCTCCCCAAAACGACTGCACACATTTCCACCATGTTTTTCCAAAGGTATTATTTTGGATATGTCAGCTACCTAATCACAAATTTCAGAGGCTCCTCTCTGACTACTTAATGAAGTCCAAATTTGGCAACCTGTCAAGATAGGTCCCCTCCATTCAACTCATATTTCCTAGATTATCCCAGCTTCCACATACTTGTATGTTATTTATATTTCATGGAGTAGAATTATGCCTGCTCCACTAGTCTTGGTCTTGCAAAGTTTTTAAGATTTTGCTTAAGCATCATTGGAGTTTCTCATAGTTGCTTCCTTCTTTGAGTTTTTTCCATACTTATTTTAGGAACTACATACATTCCGTTTTCCCTAAATAGATGATAAGCCTCTCATGGTTAAGAAACATATTTGTTTTTTGTTTCATTTTGTGTTATTTATATCTCAAGGACCTAGAAAAATGCTCTCTACACATAGACGTAAAAGATGACAATATAAGAAAAATAATAAACATAAACTATTGTATTTTAGAACCCAGCAAAGCTCTTTGCCAAACATCTGCCTAACAAGAAGGCTGGATGCAGTGTGCTTTCAGAATGCCTCACCTAGAAGGGCTTGTGGCCATTATATATCCAAATCCAGCATTCATCAATAGGATGCTATATTCATTTTCTAGGGCCATCATGACAAAATGTCAGAGATTGCAGAGACTTAAACAACAGAAATTTATTTTCTTACAGTTCTGGAGCTAGAAGTTCAAGATCAAGGTGACTTTGCTTCTTCTAAGGCTTCTCTCTTTGGCTTGCAGTTGGCTGCCTTCTTGCTCTGTCCTTGCATGGTCCTTCTGTGTGCAGGTGGGTGTCTTAATCTCCTCTTCTTATCAGGACACCAGTTAAATTGGATTCGGGCCCACACATATGAGCTCACTGTACCTTCATTACCTCTCTAAAGGTCTATCTCCAAATACAGTGCAGTCAGATTTTGAGGTGCTAGGGGGTTAAGACTTCAACATATAAATTCTGGGGGGACACAAATCAGCTCATAATAGATGCCTTTGAAAAATGGATTCAGATGAGTGGAACCAACCAGACTGAGAGATTGAACAAAGACTAAAAGAAGACAATTAGACATTGGAAGAACCACCACAGTACTACTCAAATTTTCATTTTTGAATTGCCTTAGTTTTCTGTTAACTTATATTATTCTTTACTCCAGAATAATGCCTGGTGCCTGGTCATAAAGCTTTTGAAACTAAAAGTGATTACCTTCTCTGTTTCAGGAAACATATAAGCTAATGTCATAGTAAAGAGACACAGACTATTGCTAGGATTGATCAGCCATGTGGTTGAATACCAAACTGCCCACACTCGGGAACCCTACACAGAGGAAGCCCATCTTTAGTCCCAACTACTGTAGCATCTGGAAGCATGGAAGGGATATATTTGGAAATTTTTCCTTAGAATTTCACATTTTTGCAGAGCTCTGGTATCTAGAAAATAATAGTATATCGTACATATGAAAAGGTAGGGAGAAAGATTTGAGGAGGAAAAAAAGAATATGAAAATTTCAGGACTTTTTAGTTTCTTCTAAGACTTCTTAGACTATTTCAATATGAGGAATTAAATAAGGATAAGCATATACTCCAATGTCACTTGAATAGTTTAAAATAAAACAGAGAAAACTTCCTCTCTCATGGAGCTTACCTTCAAATAGGGAGAAAGGCACAAAAGAAACAAGGGAAATACCTAGTACATTATTCTAGTGCAATAGAAACAATAGTTCCCCACTGGAACTGAGAAAGTTGCAATTAAAATGGGGACTGGGGCAAGTAAAGTTTCATGAAGAAAGTGCCATGTGAGCAAAGGCCAGAGACTGGAGAGGGAACAAACTGTGGGGATGTTAGGGAGAGAGAACATTCTAGAATATGGGAACAGCACATGCAAAGGCCCTGAGTGGGAGTGTGCTTGGTGGGTCTGGGGAACAATAGAGAGGTCAGTGTGGCTGAAGTAGAGTTAGTGAGAGATTGTGAAGGGCAGGCAGTGATGTTGGAGAGTACCTGGGGACCAGATCATTCAGCGCCTGAAGGCCGTTGTCTATTCCTCTGAGTGATGTGAGAAACCATGGAGGATTCTGAGGAGAGGAGTCACAAGAGGAGACTTGCATTTTAGGTGGGACACCTCTGGCTATGGAGAACAGACTAAAGCAGATGGAACAGGCAATTAAGAGGCTATTTTAATACTCCAGCTGGGAAATGGTGGTGGCTTGTTCCAGAGTCATAGCAGTGAAGTTGCTGAGAAGTGGTCAATTCTTGACTTTTGTAGGTAAACCCAACTGATTTTGCTAATGGACTGGATATGGGGTGTGAAGGGAAAAGCAGAATCAATCACAACTCCAAGATTCAGGGGCCAAATCACCTGAAGGATGGAGTAGCCATTAAATGTATATTTAAATATTTGCACTCCTATGACTCACTCCCAATGATAGTAATAATTTTTTCAGATATTATTTAAGTTGCAAGTTGATACTTTGAGAAATGACATGCTTTAGCACCTAGCACACAATTTCACACATAGAGGCACTCCAAAGTTTCCTTGGTAAATACAATAATAAAATATGTGTAAGTAATAGCAAAAAGCATTTCAGTTTTCTGTAAACCTGTCTTTCAAAGGACATTCTTTGCACATTACCTCAGTGATAAGAGGATTCTTGCAGCAGGAAAAGTTTTATATAATTGGATAAGTTATGGCATTAATTCAACCTGAAAAGCTATTCACGTTGGTTCTTTTGGTGAAAGATGAGTGGAATAACACAGACTTCTTACAAAAAGAAAAATTAGAGGTTACTTAGAAAGTTGAAGAAGGTTGCCAAGGAAACGAGGTCTTTTAGAAATCTGGTGACAATGCCTCACCATGAATGCTATACATTCTAACTGTGAAGCTGTTCAGCTTCTAACTAAATACAGGTAGATGTGAGTTCTTAGGGATAGTTAGAGGTGAATTAACTCAGCAGCCATATATATAGAGAAAAAACACTGTATGGTGATCAAAGTTTTATTAAATTTGAATAATAAACCAAAACAGAAGAGTTGAGTATAATTTCTAGAAAAAGTATGTGTGCAATTAAAAGCCTAAATGTATTTAAAGAGGAAATTCAAGCTTTCTCAAAGCGACTTTACCAAAGCAAGCACTATTTAAGTAAAAAAAAATGTTGTGTATATATATATATATATATATATATATATACACACACACACACGTATGTTTTACTCAATAGTATGCATATATATGTACACAAACATACACACACAATACATGCCCATGTAGTTTCTCTTTCATAGAATCATAAAAAACTTCACAGTTCTGAAAATGTGGCAAATTCACCTTTCAAGTAAGCAAAGTCAGTTTCTCCAGATTTATGCTTTCATCTATCTAATTCTTATCTATCATTCAAGGCTCTGGGAAGCCTTCTTAGATTTTTCCAGCCCACAAAGGTTCTTCTCTGAACTCACTCTATACGATTCCACTAGCATGATCCATAATCACATGCTCATGATATCTCTTGTATTGCAAGACTATACTTTTAATGTGCTTTTTTTGTTTGTCATTTTGGTGTTTAACCCGTGCTACCCAAATGAACTGTGAGCTTCTTGAGGGCAGAGTACATGTGGCTTATTCCTTATTAGATAATTATGTAGTGGTATATAGGTGCATTATGATGCTTTAATTGAATATTTAAATTGATTCACATATAGCTGGTAATAGATTCATTTTCTTCCTTTTAATTGTTAAAATTATCTATGGGAATGTAGGCTTAATAAAAGTCAGCCTCAAAATAAAGGTTTATCTTAGGGATAAAAATGTATATGGAAATGATCCAAACACTTAAATAAGAATTCTGAGGGAAAAAAAAGCTAATATTAAGTTAACCAGAAGACTATTTAAACTCTTTTCTATGTTTTCCTAACCACATTTATGGTATTTTCCATGCTGCTTAAATCTCAAACATATATTACTAGATATAACCATAATTAAAAATAATATATTTAGTGTTATCCTATAAAGGGGATTTACTGAATTCTATGGAGAGGATCTCTAGTCATTGCTTTTAGTATCAGTCCCTAAGAAAATCTCCTGACTCAGAGCCTTCTCTCAGCAACATTCAACCCACCTCAATAGGGCATGGATTCAAATACAGCAAGAGTCTAGAGGCAGTAGTCTGTAATGCCAGTTTAGGAACTGTCTCTCCACTCCATGGTTAAGAGTTTCCACTAAACTTAGACATGATGGATTTTCAAGTATCTAAATATAGAAATATATTTCTCCCGTATCACCAAGGTCATTTTAACTTTAGCCCTCTAAATCTTTTGCTCCATATTGTCAAGAGTATTGACACTCAACAAAGCATTTTTTAAATTGTAGTGCCATAAAATTGCAGAGCTGTAGGAATCTTCTGGCAAAACAATGGGAACACCTGACTATTCCAACATCTTGACAATAGAACCTAAACATCTTAAATGATGTGAAATAATGTACATGAGAATAGCTTATAAACCATTAAACTTTATGGAAACTCAAGTTCAGATGACAGAGCCCACAGACTACCCAATGCAAGATTTACATTTCATTCATGCGTATTTACAGTAAGTAAAACTAAAAAAAAGAAAAAGTTTAAAATAACCCATTGCAAGGAACGTACCCTAAGAGGGAACCATTATTTATTTGCCTGATGTATATATGGTACACTTACACCACGCCATTGCTCTTCCCCAATAGTACCATTTAGTACAAACAGAGAAATAATTTGTTTAGCTATATAATCAGGAGAGGCTGCACACAATAAAAGAAAGCATTCTGGTTTTTAAATGAATAAAAATTGACTGTGTCCCTATAAAAACGAAATTGGCAGAGCGCTAACTGCATTTCACATAAACATCTGTAGCAGGCTGCGCCTCTCCGCTGTGCTGTAATGCAATATGGGACACAGGAATAAATGCATCCTCCAGATGAGTTCAGCGAGATTTTCTAAAAGCGCCTGATAAGATTGTAAAAATCGGATTAGCCGGGACTGCTAATGACACTTAAAACAAAGGGGAATCTTTCAACAAAATTATTTTGCACTTCTCTCTTGATAAATTATATGCAAATTAGTGTTGAGTGAAAAATGTTTGCCTTGAAGGTAAATTCACAGTAATAAAGGAGAGGTCATCCTGCCTCCAACACAGTAACTCTCATCAGGGGGACTTTAAAATTAACCATGTGATGTCCTTTCTGTAAACTATTTCGAGAAACAGTGTGATGATGTTAGAGACATTTATGTTTTATCTTCAGTGCATTCCTGAGTATTATAATCATAATATGCATGATTTTACATGATGTTTAATCCCAGGTGTGTGTATTATGTGCATGTGTTTCAGTTTTTGTGTGTATACACTTTATATATAGTATAAGCATATATCCATATATACATGTATATACACACTATATATATTATATATATGAATATATACATATACATATATGCTTTTAAGCTAACAAAGTTTTCCATTTTGTTCAGTCCATTAGTTGGAGAAAAAGCTGTTGTTTCAGGATTTCTTAGATTTCTGGATAGTTTCATTCTTGGCACAATTTTTTAAAAATTCAGTCCTGATGGTTCAAGTAAATATTTTTATGTCATTTATCCCCTCTACTAAAATATCAGTGGATTGTGTTAGAAAGAGCAGAGTTCAAATTCTAGCTCTCCCTGTGCCAGATTTAAAACCAAGAACATATTTATGAAGGAACAGCTTTATAACCAGAAACCTGAGACATCCTTGAAGCCTCAGTTTCTCCACCTCGAAAATATGTAAGATAAGATATAGGTCTTTAAAATGGGTAAGGTTATGCATTTCTCATAACCAACTCACTTGATCATAATCAAATGGTCTTTGGTGGATTAAATAAATTAATTTACATAATATATTTATGTATAATAAACAACTTAAATCAAGAAATGACATAAGTAAATTCAGACATTTACTACTATATACATAGCAGTGTTGCTGGGCTCTGAAGAACGCCAGAGACATAAGCCACAACTCTTGTCCTCAAAGATCATCAAATTGCATGGAAGAATTACAGACACTTAAAACAGTTAATAAGATGAAAATGAGTGATACAGGCAGGAAGTGCTGTTAGGGTTGATCAATGCAGAGAGATGAGGGGTGATGACTTCCTGAAGGATGTGAGGGTTGTTAGAGTGATGCCTGGAATGTGGAGGGTGTACACAGGTGGAGAGAAAGGAGCGGGCATCCAAGTGGAGGGCCCAAAAGGAGCTGCAGTATGCACGGAGCATGCAGGGATGTGGCCGAGACTGGCTTAGCCACAGTGAGATCTCCAGGCAGAAGGAGAATAGCAGGAGACAGATCTCTAGCTGCAGCTTATCTGATGACGTGGCAAAACTTGCAAGGAAGGGCCAAGTCTGTGTATTAAGATTTGAAGAATGTCTTCATTCATCTTACAGATCCGTGCAGTTAATAAACTAGAAGGAAAACCTTGAGGGAGAAAGGACTGGCCTAAACAGGCAAAGAGTCAAACTCAAACAGCCAGGCTACACTGGATCAGTTGGGCTTCGAGGAGCCAGCTAAGCAGGGAACCAAAGACAAGGTCAGAGATTTTTCATACAAGGATATTCAGTTATTGAAACAGTGAAGCCAGTGAAGGCCTAGACAACTCTGTAAGTCCAGACCTCAGAAAGGTTAACATGTCTTTCCACGCTCACAATAGGAGGTGGCACCAAAGCTAGGGCTAGGACGCAGAATGCTTAACCACCTGTTCATAGCTCTTTCCCAAGGACCACCTCTCAAGTCCCCTGCTCCCCTGCACTTAGCCGCTTTACATTTTGAGCTTGTTTGGTCTCCAATGAATGGAAAGGATTGTGACCGGGTAGTTACTCCAGCTACTATAAGCTGGAGAAGGGGATATGTGATACACTTAGGAGTGCCTGCTCTAAGCTGAAGTTTGACAGTCATGAATTAGTTAGGATACTGGTCATCCAACTTGTCTCCCAGGAAACCCCTTGATGCTGTTAAATGTCTTTTCCATTAGACCATGATTCTGGAACACGTACTTCAGGGTAGCTTCATATTTTCCAATTAATTCACTCAATAAATACTCATTGGGTTCCTCCATCACTCCTTGACTTCATGGAATTACTTGGCTTACCATTCATTCCAGTGTCAGTGGCATGGAGGTAGCATTGTAAAGCGTGATGGCTGTGTAAATCCTTCCCATACCGATACTCAGTTGCAAGAACATTTGTTAATTTATTCATTCCACCAATATTCACTGAGTACCTATGAGTACTACGGGAAGTATGGTGAGTAGCATTTTGTTTAATGAGCAGGCAAATTCTCAGTTCCTCCACTATACTAGCTGTGTGCCTTAGCTCTGTTAGGAACACGTTCATCTCATAGGGTAATTACGAGGACTAAGTGGGTTCAGACATGTAACATGCCTAGAACATGGCCTGGCACATATTACTTCTCAATACATGTTAGTTATTATGATTACTATTTTTAGAGACTGGGTAAGCCACATCAAAGACGTTTTCTGGAGCTGGAGACACTTGTGTAGAACTTTGAGGTGTTTGTAGGCATTTTCTATTTAGAAGAAATAAGAGAAGGTCATTTGAGGCAGATTAAAATTGCCCGTGAAAATAATGGAGGTGTGAGGCCCTAAGACAGGGACTGATCATTCTGCCTGGAGACAAAAGATATGGAAGTAGAAGCCAATTGCAAAGGCCCTGGATGGTAAGCTAAGGAGGTTGAGTTTTCTATTTAAAGCTGTAGGAAACCATTGGAAGATTTTTTTGATGGGGATATGACATGATCTGTTTTGTGCTCTAGAAAGATCATTCTGGCAGTGGTGACAAAAACAATCATTCTGGAAGATCTTTGAGCAACAAGGGCAGGAAGTGGCAAGGGCCCGAGCTAAGGGAGGGCTGGTGAAAATGAAGACAAGGGACACAATCAAGAGGGGTTTTGGAGGAAGTCTTTATATGACTTGATAACTAATTAGACCTGGGAAATGGATGAGAGAGAAGTACAGGATGACCAAAGTTCCAACTCTTGGGCAAGTAGGTCAGGGATGGGCCATTTTCTGAGATGGGCAAGACTAAACATGCGACAGATTTAGGGGTGTAATGATGAGTTCAGGTTCAGACCTCCTGAGTCTAAAATGTGGGACATGCAGGTGAGGATGTGCAGTAGGTACCTGGATATGAACTTGGAGCTCATACATCAAGTTCCTATTGGTCATCTCTACCTGGATGTCACTAAAGATATAATCTTTTGAGTTCTGAGTTTCTAAATTGTAGTTAACACATAATACGGATAAAGTTGCCTAGGAAGTGTATATAGAAAATAAAGGAATGTATAAATGAGAAAGAAAGAAGAAGACCCAAGTTCACGAGATGGAAGCTCCTACTAAGATCCCTAAAAGTGGAAAGAACAAATTAAGATTGCCCTCCTAGGGACACACACATGCTTAGGAAGAAGCCCACTTAAATCCACATGTGGACCATTTTACAGAGCAGGTTATACTGATTATGAAAGTCAACCTTTTTCTGGCATTCATTGAAACCACCAGTAAGTCCAAAAACAGACCCAAGTACATATGCACGAAGGAGAGGGAAAAAAACCGAAAGGAACTTCAAAGATTTGGGGCCTGAGTGACAGGCCCCATATCACAGTCATAACCAGGAGTTTTCATAAGATGTTAATATTGTATATAAACAGCAGAGAGCTGTAAAGAGAGATACACCCATAATTTGCTTTGGATTTACCTACATATTGAAAACAGTTAAAACCACCCAAATCAGACTGAAAGGCTAATCTCTATGTGTTTCCCATACAAACAATACTGTAAGAGCAATGGGGGCAAATCTAGTGTTCAGACAGCCCACACTACAGCTTTCTATCAATGGGCTTGAAGCAACATAGTACGGTATCTACACAGAGAACGAGAAAAAATATTGGCTTATAAATTGGGTATTTCTGGCTTCAAAATCCAAACCTCTTCTTACTAACAATGTGACTAAGGACAAGTTAATGAATTTGTCCAAGTACCATTTTTCTAATATTTAATTCAATCTAATAATATAGTCCACTTATAGTTTGTTGTGCATGAGGATAAAGTTAGATAAATTATAACAGTTAATATTTATTTAGCTCTCAGTATGAGTAAGGCAAAGTGCTAACACCTTTACATGTACCATCTTTTTTAAAATTTTATTTTATTGAAGTACAGTTGATTTACAATGTGTTCATTTCTGGTGTATAGCAAAGTGATTCAGCTATACATGTATATAATAGTTTGCATTGTACCATCTTTTTAATTCTTACAACAGCTCTCTGAAGGAATGGACTGGACCATTAATCAATGGGTCTCATGGGAAAAAGACATTTCCTTTCAAAGACATTTTCATCCTGAGGCAACTGAACGGCTTCCTAGATAACAAGATTCCTAGATAACGGAATCTTATTTTGTGTTTTTACAAGCTATCATAACATATGTGCACATGACCTTCTCCAAGTTTAAATAGAAAGTGATTAAGATAGAAGCCTGTATCTCAGAAGTTCTATAAGATGTATGCAACTTCTGGTTCTGCCTCTTGACCAGAGGGTGGCCGTAATACAATGTGGACCATTTTACAGAGCAGGGTGTTATTGACGGTGGAAAATCACAGGGCTAATACACAGAGTGGGGTCCTGTGTACCCTGTTTAACATGTCCTGGCCAATTAGGTCGTCATAATACTTTATCTCTGAAATACTCGTCTTTATGTGCTTACAATTCACTTTTTATTCTCCTGTGCTTTACACTCAGAGGCAAACGAGAGCCAGTACAGGGCACTTGACTATATACTCTCAACTAGTGAGAATTTACCACATAGCAAATACTGTTAACCAACCCAGCTATCTACTAGACTATTTTAGATGAGTTACCTATAGTAGGATCTGTCACAAAGAAGCATAAGAAAGAATATCATGCTAGGTATCAAAAACAGTTTCAAGATAATGGTCCAGGATAGAGAGAGAATGATGAACAAGCCCTCTGACATCACATAGACTGGGATAACTGACCAACAGTTCTATGATTCTCAGCTGGAGAAATCTATGGCCAGAGACAGGTAAGAGATTTGAAGAAAATGAAAGAATTGTTTTTACTGTGTAATATGCATCTCCAAGAGAACTGTGCTATACGGATGACACAAAACCCTACCCAGTGCTGATTTCATTAGCACTCCCATTTCCAAGATACTTCACCCCTTGCCCACCTGCCAAACCAAACTGGGTGTGCACATTTAGTGTTTGCCCTCACATATCACTGAATGATATGACTCTGTCATGTGTCCACCCTCAAAACGTACAAGTTCTGAGACTCCTTAGTAAAAGTTATCTTACCATCTAAGTTTTGCCCTTATGTAAAGGAAAATTTTTTTAAAAGTCTACCAAGACTAATGACATTAACTCTATTTTCTCTAGGAAGATGAGACACACAATCTCAAAATTTGATTCCAAAAGCCTCTATACCCTGGATTCCTAATTATGTGACAAAATTATGTTTTCCATAAATATCTACGGACTAAGTGAATAGTTGGTTTGCTACAGGTATTACTTTCCAAGGAGAAGGATAATTCGTTGTTGTGTTTACTCCACCCATTCTGTGCCCAATTCTGTGCTCTATCACATAAATTTACCTCAACTTAGGTGACCAGTGTACATAAAATGAGATCTCCTCCAGGCAGAGAATGAAAGCCCAATCTTCCTTCCTAACAAAGGAGAAGTGGCTCGTGAGCAGGATAAGTCAGAATGGGAGGAGAAGTAGACTTCCAGGATTAGATCTAAACATGAGCCCACAGTCAGGCATTCGCTGTTCTAAGGAAAGACTTGTGGGGACACAGATTCAGAAAAGAGGGCAACAACAAGAGAGGTTAGTTCAAAAGCAGAAAACACAATCTTGTTCATTTGCCAAGAACAGAACACATGATCACAGACAGAAAGGCAGCAGAGACAGTGACCAAGAAAGATTTTGGTACTAAAGACATAGATCATGGTATTGAGAATTTAGTCAACTAAGGTGAAGATGTAAGGAGGTCCTGCTTCTAGTATTAGGTGGGAACCAACTGGTACCCAGGTGAGCAGAGCGCAAACTTGGTGCTGAGGACATAAGCATCTTTATGTGTTCCTTGCTCACAGTACTAATTCTACATGGAGAATCTGGAAATACAGGAGACAAAATTATACATTTGAACTTATACCCTTAGACAGGACTATGCCCTTAACCACTGAAGTTGGATTTGAACTGTCTGCCCTATTAACTAGATTTCACATCGTGTGAGGTAGTGATAGTAAAACTATCTTTAGAAAAATATTCCTCAAGATGGCCATTACCAATCTATTTGTGGAAAATATGTAGTTTAAGTGCAATTTTAAAATGTAATATTTTTTTTCCAAGAACTAGAGATGTTAATTCAAACCATGTGTGAAATTGGAGAGAAATGAAACTCAAATCAGACCCTATCAAAAAAAGTCTCTGTGTTTTCACAAGATAATTAACCCACTGTTTTAACATTGCCACTACTAAAAAACCTTTTGTTTGGTTTTATTTTATTTAATGAAATTTTTAAAAAAATTTTTATTTATTATTTTTTTGGTACATGGGCCTCTCACTGTTGTGGCCTCTCCCATTGCGGAGCACAGGCTCCGGACGCGCAGGCTCAGCGGCCATGGCTCACGGGCCTAGTCGCTCTGCGGCATGTGGGATCTTCCCAGACCAGGGCACGAACCGGTGTCCCCTGCATCGGCAGGCGGACTCTCAACCACTGCGTCACCAGGGAAGCCAGGTTTTATTTTATTTTAATTTATAGTTTGTGCATGTGTTCTGAAAGATTTTGCATGTGCTGCTAGAATCTGGCTGAGTTCAGCAGTTCAAAATCCACCTTCGTCATCCATTCTTCTTTTTTAACTCCCATTCCTCATTACCGCTTTTACTGTACATTGCTATACTGCATGATTTATTCTGGGAAAAGAGGTTGGATTTTAAACTTTGTCTAGTGATCTAATAGAAGTTGAAATTGATAGCTGAAGTGGAGACTCTATTAAGAGAAAAATCAAAGACTGACTAATAAAACACTTTGTAAGAAAAACTATCAGTGAAGTAAAATGCAAAATTAGACTCAGACTATGCTGAAGACAAAATGATCCTTTTGTCTGGCTTGATATCTAATGACAGTAAGAATGTAAGCATTAGGAAATTATTTTTTAAGTAATGACATTAATTAATATTAATTTAGGCTCTTATTTTGTAGATGTGTATTTTGCTTTAAGATTTTTCTTGTTGTCACAAATCATTCTAAACTTTTCAGAAATTAAGAAGCATGTGAGTGGTACAGGCCTTCATTTTGCAATCGTAACCTCCTTTCTACTCCCATTTAACTCATTTGCTCTCCAGAACTACACACTAGGAGAATACAGTTGAATGCAACCAGTAACCAGTCTTAGACAGGAGGCCTGAATTTTGTGCTTCCTCCACCAGAAAAGGCAGTAGCCCTATTTATCTTTTGTCACTCACTCACTACTAGGTCTTCCATTTCTTTGGGGTCCTCAGCCTCCCCAACTTTCAACCATCTAATATATGTCTTGCCTTACACTATTTGCTAAATGGCTAGTGGTTATCAACCCCAATCCATTCTTTAAAAAGTCTGAAATATAAGCAACTGCAAAGTCTGCAAAAAACCCAGAAGAACCTCTTCAAAAGCCCCTTCTGTGTATGCTCCAGGAATTTCGTGGCATTTCATCTTTTCACTAAAGCTATTTCACATGACTGACATTACCACGTAGCTGAATAACTATCCCTGGTTGCCTACATTTCTAGATTATTCAGATTAATCTGATTTGTGCAGCTTGCATTTAAGGGAAAATTTCTATCTAATTGCATTGAATTAAATGGTAGTCATTCATAGCTCTTGAATGCTAATGTATACAAAAGAAACTACAAAGATTCCCACAGAGGACTTCACCAGGGTAGAGACTGCAATTTGTGGCTGTTGGGTTTACTATAAAGTTATAACTGTAAGTGTATAAATTAAAGTGGAATTACATTTCTCGAATGCTCTTTTAACTTCCTTGAAATGATTTCACAAGTAAGCAAAGATCATGAACTAAAAATATGCAAAGGAAGACATGACAACTGCCAATAAACAGGAAAAATGTTCATTTGCGTTAATCATCAGAGAAATGTACCTTATAATACTATTATCACCCATAACATTGGGAAGAATTTAAACCATATTTTTAATGTGATGAGCATATAGTGAAATTACAGATATTTTTGTTCACTGATGATGGGAATAAAAACTGATAAACTGTTCTAGAAAATGATGTGGCACTGTGTTTTAATAACTTTCAAAGGGCACATGATTTTAGATCTAATAATCACACACGTGGAATAATTCCTAATATATACATGTTCATCTTAGCAATTAGCATAATAGCAACTATAAAACAACCAAAATATCCAAAACTAGAGAAATATTTTAAAAATTTGGTGTGAATGGATTAAATATCATGCTGTCATTTAAAATTATATCTTCAGAAAGTATTTAATTACATGAGAAACTGTTTCAAGGTAAAGAAAATAAGAGCAGAATATAAAACCATATCTGACCTGAGACAAATATGTAAATTAAATATACACACACACATATACACAACGCCAGAAAGAAACAGATGAAACATGAACCTGGTTATGGGTTTATGAGGAATATTTTTTGTTTATATTTCCAAATTTTCTTTTTATGTTTTCCTCTTATAATCAGGGTTCTTCTTGAAAACTGTTTGTACGTATTTTTATCTTTTACCAGAGATGAGAGTAATTAGAAGCTTCCTCATCTGGAAAACTATCAGTTGGTAGAGTGGACACATCTTTACTTATTACTTTTTCTGATTTACGAAGTTTTTAGTCTTCCAAAGTC
Organism: Delphinapterus leucas; assembly: GCF_059928025.1. NCBI lineage: Eukaryota > Metazoa > Chordata > Mammalia > Artiodactyla > Monodontidae > Delphinapterus > Delphinapterus leucas. Next base: position 70,222,494 of record NC_143145.1, on the reverse strand, counting down.
AAGTCATGAGAGATGTTTCACCAACAATGAGCATAGGCACTAAGGGTACTTTATCTTAAGTCATGAACATGAGTTTGACTCATTTCATCTCTTAATTATAGGCTCCCATGTGGTTAAAGCTAAATCCAATATTTGGAAACTGTAAACTCTGAATGTCAAAGTGTGCATACTTTGCAGTTTTCAGAGTAGGGAGTAAATGCCTTGTTCTGGCTGTATATATTGATATGTTAGTTTAAAAAGTACAAGAGAGACTAGAGAATATAAACAAAAAGGTGTTTTAAGCATAGAAAATAGAGGGAACCTCCCTATAGTGACTGTATCAATTTACATTCCCACCAACAGTGCAGGAGGGTTCCCTTTTGTCCACACCCTCTCCACCATTTATTGTTTTGTTTTGTTTTGTTTTGTTTTGCCATACGCGGGCCTCTCACTGTTGTGGCCTCTCCCATTGCAGAGCACAGGCTCCGGACGCGCAGGCTCAGCGGCCATGGCTCACGGGCCCAGCCGCTCCGCGGCATGTGGGATCTTCCCGGACCGGGGCACGAACCCGCATCCCCTGCATCGGCAGGCGGACTCTCAACCACTGCGCCACCAGAGAAGCCCCACCATTTATTGTTTGTAGCTTTTTTGGTGACGGCCATTCTGACCGGTGTGAAGTGTTACTTCATTGTAGTTTTGATTTGCATTTCTCTGATAATTAGTGATGTTGAGCACCTTTTCATTTTTGTTGGCCATCTGTATGTCGTCTTCGGAGAAATGTCTATTTAGGTCTTCCACTCATTTTTTGATTGGGTTGTTTGTTTTCTTGATATTGAGCTGCATGAGCTGTTTATATATTTTGGAGATCAATCTTTTGTCAGTTGCTTCATTGCAAATATTTTCTCCCATTCTGAGGGCTGTATTTTTTATGGTTTATGGTTTCCTTTGCTGTGCAAAAGCTTTCAAGTTTAATTAGGTCCCATTTGTTTTGTTTTGTTTTGTTTTGTTTTTATTCTCATTACTCTAGGAGGTGGGTCAAAAAAGATCTTGCTGTGATTTATGTCAAAAAGTGTTCTGCCTGTGTTTTCCTCTAATAGTTTTATAGTGTCTGGCCTTACACTTAGGCCTTTAATCCACTTTAAGTCTATTTTTGTGTATGGTGTTCGGGAGTGTTCTAATTTCATTCTTTTATATGTAGCTGTCCGGTTTTCCCAGCACCACTTATTGAAGAGACTGTCTTTTCTCCATTGTATATTCTTGTCTCCTTTATCAAAGATAAGGTGACCATATGAGCATGGGTTTATCTCTGGGCTTTCTATCCTGTTCCATTGATCTCTATTTCTGTTTTTGTGCCAATACCATACTGTCTTGATTAATGTAGGTTTGTAGTATAGTCTGAAGTCAGGGGGCCTGATTCCTCCATCTCTGTTTTTCTTTCTCAAGATTGCTTTGGCTATTCAGGGTCTTTTGTGTTTCCATACAAATTGTAAAATTTTTTGTTCCAGTTCTGTGAAAAATGCCATTGGTACTGAATCTGTAGATTGCTTAGGGTAGTATATTCACTTTCACAATATTGATTCTTCCATTCCAAGAACATGGTACATCCCTCCATCTGTTTGTGTTGTCTTTGATTTCTTTCATCTGTACCTTATAGTTTTCTGCGTACAGGTCTTTTGTCTCCTTAGGTAGGTTTATTCCTAGGTATTTTATTATTTTTGTTGCAATGGTAAATGGGACTGTTTCCTCAATTTTTCCTTCTGATCTTTCATTGTTAGTATATTGGAATGCAAGAGATTTCTGTGTATTAATTTTGTATCCTGAGACTTTACTAATTTCATTGAGAAAACCATAGTTCAAAAAGACACATGCACCCCAGTATTCACTGCAGCACTATTTACAATAGCTGGGACATGGAAGCTACCTAAACGTCCATCAACAGAGGAATGGATAAAGAAGATGTGGTACATATATACAATGGAATATTACTCAGCCATAAAAAGGAACAAAATTGGGTCATTTGTAGAGATGTGGATGGACCTAGAGACTGTCATACAGAGTGAAGTAAGTCAGAAAAAGAAAAAAATATATCATATATTAATACATATACATGGAATCTAGAAAAATGGTATAGATGATCTTATTTGCAAAACAGAAGTGAGACACAGAGGTAGAGAACAAATGTATGGATACCAATGGAGATGGGAGGGGTGGGAGGAATTGGGAGATTGGGATTGACATATATACACTGTTGATACTATGTATAAAATAGAGAGCTAATGAGAACCTACTGTATAGCACAGGGAACTCTACTTGATGTTCTGTGGTGACCTAAATGGGAAGGAAATCCAAAAAAGAGGAGGTATATGTATACATATAGCTGATTCACTTTGCTGTATAGTAGAAACTAAGACAACTTTATAAAGTAACTATACTCCAATAAAAATTAGTTTTAAAAAAAAGAAAATAGAAGTTTAAGAAACTTATATCAGTGGTATTCAACCCTAGTTACACATTTGAGTCACTTGGGAACTTTCAAAAACTACTGATGTACAGGTGAAAACCCTAAAATTTTGACTTATTTGGTCTAAGATGGGCCATGGACTTTGGAATTTTTCTTTTAAAGTTCCTAAGGATACCAATGTGAAGAACAACCGTGATACTTCCTGACACTTTCAATATTCATTATCTGGACAGAAATTCACTAATTGTCTTTTCATCTAAACCTTTAGTGTAATCCTAAGGGTTTCTTAGAGCCCTTTACATGACCAGAGTTTGCCTTCTTTTCTCATTAGTCATATTCCATTAACCACCAAACAGGTAAAACAAAAACAAAGCAGAGAGAGGGAGAGAGACTCATGATTAGCACTGCAAAATCATTTTACGTGTTCTGCCCTCAGATGTGATATGACTTTCTTCTTGACGCCATTGGTTTCTCTCATGCTTATCATGGTTGTGGCGATCATACATATAGTCATGGAGAGTGTTGGCACACTCCTCTATTTTTATATATGCTTTCCAGATGTCTTCACTTAGCATCTAAATATTGTTATGTCAGTCAAATGTTCACTTACCATTGCTTATTTGAGAACTAGGCTGTTATTAGTGAGACTGGTTTCAAATCCTGGTTCTGTCACCAACTGTTGATGGTGATCCTATCTGTAAAATTGCTAAATTGATATCTCAGTGGTATCCTCCAGCTTTAAGATTCCAAAGCAATGACTTTATGTGATGAGCTTGTCTAATACTCTTATATTCACAGAGATTTTGGAGGGGTGAGCAGGGAGCTAGCTTTAAAACCTTTTCCTACTCTAGGCTTAGTAAGAGACCTTCCACATTTCTCTGACATAGTCTGGGACTTCTTCCAATGTTTTCCAGTGCTCATTATGGCATGCCTTTGCTTCATACCTCAATTCCTATTAACTAACATTTGCTGGAGAAATCTCAAAAATCTGGTAGAATTAGACTACGTGACTAAATCCTTACATGCATTTCTCAGTTCCTTAACTGTAATTTATGCTTTCAATTTCTGCAAAACCTCTACCTAACTCAATTATTTCCTCTGTTTCATATCTACACTGGCTTTCAAAATATTTTCAACTATTTTATCTTTAAGTTTTGTCATAGTAGGCATTTTTAGCTCCCCCAATCGGCCACCATCGATCTTCATTCTCTTCAACAACATAGAACTCTAAAACATCTATGGATGTGCCTTGATTCTCTCATTTCCATATTAGCCGAGGTCTACACAGGCTTATTATTTATACTTTTATTTTTGCTATTTTTGTTTCAAGTGAATTTTCCTTAACATTCCTTGTTGATTTTTCTAATATAAATATTCTCTTTTTAAAAAGCTTTTCCTCCCTCCCTTTTTACTGTTTTCTTCATATTCATGTTAAATACTGTATTATTCATGGTACTCTGACAGTAGAGATTAGTTACAGGCTTTTTATTTGTCCTTCCAACACTGCTCTTAAATTTTTTTATATTCCTGGTCAAAATCCTTCTCATTTGTCCACTTAACTTCAGTTATACTTTTTCTGATTATGCAAAAGTAACTTTCAATTTGGATATCCAATTATCTGGCTTTTGGTAAATAAATTAATCCTACAATTAAGCCCATTTTCCAATTTTGCAAGCATATTCCAGATTATCAGCATAGGAAATTAGAGAAGTATCTCTCCTAAGGTTTTTGAAATAGATTTAAATGATTTCCTTCACATGCTACTTTTTGTCACCTCCCTCATCTATTCATTAAACTATTCATTCAAAAAGTATTTGAGCATTTTTTTCATACCCAGTATCTGTGATACAAAGAAAATAAGATGTCCACATTATCCAGGTGCTCAGTTTAAAATGAGGAGACATATGTGAACAAATAATTACAACGTGTGGTAAAGCTCAAACCACCAAATGTGACTCTCAACAGAGGCATCCTGAGGAGCTTTAGAAGAAATAGTCCAATCTCCATGACCTCTCTTAGATCAAGTAAGTCAAAATTTTAGGGATTTGACCTAAGCATCAGGAGGTTTTTGAAGTTCCCAGGTGATTCAAATGTGTGGCTTGGGTTGCACACCCTTGTAGTAGGAAAACAAAGCAGAAAGTACTTATCTCTGCCTGGAGTGAAAAGAAAGTAAGGCTTTTTACAGGGGCCAGCAGTGAAAGGTAAGGACAGCACATCAGGCTTGGCAGGAAGGAGGGGAGGAAGCATTTCAGGTAAGTGGAAGAACAGACGTAAACCCAAGGCAGGAAACACTAACACGTAGGTCAGCGTAGCTGGAAGACAGTGTGAATGAGGTGGAGAGGAGGAGACAATCATGCAAAGATAGGACTTAACTGGATTGTGAAAGCTTTCAAAAAGTTCACATTTTGTCCTACAGAAATGAAAAACCATTGTGGAAACTTCTTCCTACTGCAGGGTTTGCCATCATGGCCAACACAGGAGAAGCCCCCAGGAGAAGCTGATTCAGTAGGCTTAGAAGAGGCTCAGATAGCATTACTTCAGCAAATACCCCAGGTCATCTGATGATCCTGTGCGTTTGGGAAACACCAACTTAAATAATAAAATCTCTAGGGGATAGGAGAGTAGCTGTAGGGCCGTTAAAGTCTTTGGCTAGAAATTAACTTGGAAGTTTGGATTTTGTGTTAATCATATTATCTGATGAAATCTAGAGCTTACGCAGGAAAAGGAGGATATGCAAATAAAAGAACTGGCTGTAAATATGATATAGACTAGTGATGTCCAATAGAAATATAATGTGAGCATATAATTCTGTTTTTATGTAATTTGAAAGTTTTCTAGTTGCCACATTTTTTAAAAAGTAATGTATTTTATTGAACCCAATATACCCAAAATACTATTATTTCAACATATAATCAATATCAAATTATTAATGAAATATTTTATATTATTTTGTTTACACTAAGTCTTCAAAATCTGGGGTGTACAGCACATCTCAGTTTGGGACTCACAGCCCTTCAAGTGCTCAAGAGGTCCATGTGTCCAGTGGCTACTGTATCAGACAGCACTGAACTAGACAAAAGTTACATGGTTTTCTGCCCCATGGCTTAAGAAGCCAAGATGATGAGCTATGGTGGTGAATCTCACAAGGACAGAGAGAAATGTGTTTCCCCGTCGATTTACTCACTTGTTTATAAACAGTAGAATGGACTGCCTTGTAAATCCAATGGGTTCACTTTCACTGATTAACTCTAAGCAGTGGCTAGACCACAATCTTGGTAAAATGTTGAGGAGGGGGTTCATGTATCATGACACAAAAAGTCGGATGACATGATCTCTAAAGTTAATTCCCACTCAGACACTGCAGGTCTGACACACTGTATTTGCAATCACACATCAGGCTTAGATTATTTCTTGACATATATATATTCTCCCTGTCTCTCTCACACACAACATATATACACATATATTTACATGTATGTGTGAGTGTGTATCATTTACTCAACCACAATACAATCTCAAGTCTCCTATTCCTAATGGTCTGCCACAATCATCATAGAACGGTTTAAAAATGCCTTGGGGGGGCTTAATTTCCAAAATATACAAACAGCACATACAACTCAACAACAACAAAAAACAAACAACCCAATCAAAAAATGGGCAGAAGAACTAAATAGACATTTCTCCAAAGAAGAGATACAGATGGCCAACAGGCACAGGAAAAGATGCTCAACATGGCTAATTATTAGAGAAATGTAAATCAAAACTACAATGAGGTACCACCTCACACCCATCAGAATGGCCATCATTAAAAAGTCTACAAATAACAAATGCTGGAGAGGATGTGGAGAAAAGGGAACCCTCCTACACTGTTGGTGGGAATATAAATTGGTGCAGCCACTATAGAAAACAGTGTGGAGGTTCCTCAAAAAATTAAAAACAGAGTTGCCATATGACCCTGCAATCCCACTCCTGGGCATATATCCAGACAAAACTATAATTCGGAAAGATTAATGCAGCCCAGTGTTCATTGCAGCATTATTCACATTAGCCAAGACATGAAAACAACCTAAATGTCCATTGACAGATGAATGGATAAAGAATATGAGGTACATGTATAAAATGGAATACTACTCAGCCATAAAAAGAATGAAATAATGCCATTTGCAGCAATGTGGATGGACCTAGAGATTACCATACTAAGTGAAGTCAGTCAGAAAAAGAAAGACAAATACCATATGATATCACTTATACATGGAATCTAAAATATGACACGAATGAACTTACCTATGAAACAGAAACAGACTTACAGACATAGAGAACTGACTTGTGGTTGCCAAGGGGGAAGGAGAGTGGGGGAGGGATGCACTGGGAGTTTGGGATTAGCAACTGAAAACTATTATATACAGAATGGATAAGCAACAACGTCCTATTGTATAGCACATGAAACTATATTCAATATCCTGTGAGAAACCATAATGGAAATTAACACAACACTGCAAATCAACTATACTTCAATATAATAAATTTTAAGAATAAAATAAAAAATTCCTTTGGACCACGGTTGAATTTGTAATGAACACGCAGTCTTTAATTCTGGCCTTCTTGTCATCAACCCTAAATCTTTCTCCCCTTCTTGGAATCCTCTAACCTTTATATTTTCTCTAGTGTGAAGAACATTTCTCTGTAATTTAAAGCTGATGGAGAGTACTATGTAATTGGGATTTAAACTCATCAAATGTGCCTTTTATGATCACCATCGCTATGTAATTATTACAAAGTCCACTATGCAGACCTTCTTTAGGTAGTTATTCATGTAACTTTTTATTTACCACATCTAAATGATCTTCCTCCAGGCAATACTCTCCCCCATCACTCCGCCCAAGCCCTGCTCTCTATTGTTACTGTGTTCTTCTACATTCCTTATTCTCCCGCCTTCACCTGTGGGCCTCTTTCCAAACTCTTCCCACAGCCATTTTTCTAGAAGTTACAAATTTGATACTGACCTTTATATTTCAAAAAATTCACACACTTTTCTGGTACTGATTTTATGGCTTTTTCCTTCATGTTCTTCCTCACCTTTAGTGACAAATATTCATCACTGATTACATCTTCCACCTCCTTTCAAGAGACACCTTTCTGAGCTGCTACAGTCTTTTCAAATCTACTTCATTAGAAACAGCTGTCTTTCTCTTTTTTTCCTCAGATTATGCCTCTTACACAGGTAAAGGGCACTCCAAAGCCAAACCAAATAGGCAGTGCAATGTACCCAGTCGGCCTAACAGCTATAGATAGAAAGTAACATTTACAATATGTTTGCTGTGTTGTCATACTCATGGTACCTGGGTAGTAAGCAAATTACATTAACAATTTTTAAAGCTTTTTCAGTGACTTTATTTTTTTTTCACTCCTGACCATTTTCCCCAACTTAACTGATAAATATAATTATAATATATTTAAAGTGTACAAAGTAATGATTTGATACACTTGTTGTTCACAAGTTGTTCACAAGTTGTTGTACACAAGTTAACCCTTGAACAACATGGGTTTAAACTGTGTGCATTCACTTATAAATGGATTTTTTTAAAATAAATTCACACTACAGTACTACTATAATCACAGGTGGTTGAATCTGAGGATACAGAACTGCAGATACAGAGGGCCGACTGTAAAGTTATACACAGATTTTCAACTACAAGGGGGTCGGTGTCCCTAACCCATAGATTGTTCAAGGGTCAACTATACATATACATTGTGAAAAAATGCCCACAATCAAGTTAATTAACACATCTGTCACCACAAATAGTCACCTTTTGTGTGTGTGTGAGAATGTTTAAGATCTATTCTCTCAGCAAATTTCAATTATACAATACAGTACTAACTACAGTCACCATGCTATACATTAGATTCTCAGAACTTACTTATAACTAAAAGTTTGTACCCTTCTACTATCAACCTCTCCCCATTTTCCCCATCCCTAGCCCCTGGCAACCACCAAATTACTCTGTTTCTGTGAGTTCGATTTGTTTGGTTTTGTTTTGTTTTTTAGATTCCACATATGTGATACCATGAAGTATTTATTTTTCCACCTGCCTTTTTTCACATAGCATAATGCCCTCCAGGTTCATCTATGTTGTCACAGATGGCAAGATTTCTTTCTTTTATTAGGCTGAAATTTATATATATATATATATATATATATATATATATATATATATATATATATATATATATTACATTTTCTTTATCCATCTATCCATCAATAGACACTTAGGCTGTTTCCATGTCTTAGCTATCATGAATACTGCTTCAATGAAAATGGGAGTGCAGATGTGTCTTCAAGATAGTGATTGCCTTTCCTTTGGATATATACCCAGAACGGGGATTGCTGGATCATATGGTAGTTCTACTTTTAATTTTCTGAGGAACCTCCATAATGACTGTACCAATTTACATTCCCACTGACAGTATACAAGGGTTCCCTTTTCTCCACATCCTTGCAACCACTTGTTATCCTTTGTCTTTTTTATAACAGCCATCCTAACAGATGTGAGATCATATCTCATTATGGTTTTGACTTGAATTTCCCTGATGATTAGTGATGTTGAGCATCTTTTCATGTACCTGTTGGCCACATGTATGTCTTCTTTGGAAAACTGTCTATTTGGATACTTTGCCCATTTTTAATTGGGTTATTTGTATTAGTTCCTTGTATATTTTGAATACTAATCCCTTACTGGATATGTGGTGTGCAAAAAGTTTCACCCATTCCATAGATTCCCATTTCATTTTGTTGATGGCTTCCTTTGCTGTGCAGAGCTTTTTAGTTTGACATAGTCCCACTTGTTTCTTTTTATCTCCTTTGTTTGTGGTGTAAAATCCAAAAAATCACTGCCAAGACCAATTTCAAGGAGCTTATCCCTTATGTTTTTTCTAGGAGTTGTATGGTTTCAGGTCTCATGTTCAGGTCAGGATCCATTTCGAGTTGATTTATATGTATCATGTAAGATAGGGGTTCAATTTAATAGATTTGCATGTGTATATCCAGTTTCCCAACATCATTTTTTAAAAAGACTATCCCTTCCCTATTGTGTATTTTTGGCACTTTTGTCAAAAATTAATTGACCATATATGCGTGGGTTTATCTGGGACCTCTATTCTGTTTCATTGATCAATGTGTCTGTTTTTAATGCCAATCCTATACTGTTTTGATTACCATAGCTCTGTAACATAGTTTGAAATCAGGAAGTAGGATGCCTCAGTCTTTGTTCTTCTGGCTCAAATTGCTTTGGTTATCTGGGATCTGTGTGGTTCCATACAAATTTTAGGATTTTTTTTGTTTGTTTCTCTGAAAAATGCCATTGGAATTTTGATACAGATTATACTCCATCTGTAGATCGCTTTGGGTAGTATAGGCATTTTTACAATATTCATTCTTCCAATCTGTAAACATAGACTCTCTTTCCATTTATGTGCGTCTTTTTCAATTTCTTTCATCAATGTTTTACAGTTTTCAGTGTTCAGATCTTTCATCTCCTTGGTTAAATTTATTCTTAAGTCTTTTACTCTTTTTGATGCTATTGTAAATGGGATTGTTTTCTTAAAGTCCCTTTCTGATAGTCCCTTGTTAGTGTATAGGATACAAATGGACTTTGTATATTGATTTTGTATCTTGCAACTTTACTGATTAGTTTATTAGTCCTAATAGTTTTTAGGTTTTCTACATATATGATCATATCATCTGTAAGCAGAAACAATTTTACTTCTTCCTTTGTGATCTGGCTGCTTTTAATTCATTTTCTTGTCTAGTTGCTCTGGATAGGACTTCCAGTACTATGTTGAATAGAAGTGTCAAGAGTGGTCATTTTTGTCTTGTTCCTGATCTTAGGGGAAAAGCTTTCAGCTTTTCACTGTTGAGTATGGTGTTTGTTAGCTGTGGGCTTGTCATATACAGCCTTTATTACGTTGAGATATATTCCATCTATACCTAACTTGTTGAGAGTGTTTTTTCATGAAAGTATGTCGAATTTTGTCAAATGCTTTGTCTGCATCTACTGAGATGATTATGATTTTTATTCTTAATTTTGTTCCTGTGGTGAATTACATTTATTGATTTGTGGATATTGAACTACACTTGTATCCCAAGAATAAATCCTAATGGATCACAGTGCATAATCCTTTTAATGTACTGTTAAATTCAGTTTGCTAATATTTTGGTGAAGATTTTTCTACCTATGTTTGTCAGGGTCGTTGGCCTGTAATTTTCTATTCTTGTAGTACCCTTGTCTGGCTTTATTATCTAGGTAATGCAGACCTCATAAAATGAGTTTGGAAGTGTTCCCTTCTCTTCAATTTTTGGGAAGTGTTTGAGAAGGACTGGTATTCATTCTTCTGTAAATGTTTGGTAGAATTCACCAGTGAAGCCATCTGGTCCTGCACTTTTCTGTTGGGAGGTTTTTGATTACCAGTTCAATCTCTTTATTCATAACTGGTCTATTCAGATTTTCTATTTATTCATGATTATGTCTTGGTAAGCTCTATGTTTTTAGAAATTTGTTTATTTCTTCTAGGTTATCCAATTTGTTGGCATATAATTGTTCATAACAATCCCTTGTGATCCTTTTTGTTTCTAAGACATCCATTGTAATGTCTCCTCTTTCATTTCTAACTTTGAGTCTTCTCTCTTTTTTCCTAATTAGTCCAGCTAATCCTTTCTTTTGTTTGATCTAGCCTGCTGTTGAACCCCGCTATTGAATTTTTCA